>NC_081573.1:31085701-31158201 GCF_022355385.1 Mustela nigripes
GAGAGCGAGAGCGAGCACAGGCAGACAGAGTGGAAGGCAGAGTCAGACGGAGAAGCAGGCTCCCTGCGGAGCAAGGAGCCCGATATGGGACTCAATCCCAGGACGCTGGGATCATGACCCGAGCCGAAGGCAGCTGCTTAACCAATTGAGCCACCCAGGCGTCCCTTGTTTTTTTTTTTTTTTAATTACGTGACTCTACTCTGAAGTAAAACCCCCAAAGAGGGGTCTGAAAGCAGGAATGGGACCCACCAAGAATTGGCCTTCTAGAGTGAGGAGGAAGATCTGGTGAGAAAGGCCAGGCCTGAACTCTGTCTGCCCCGCCGGCTGCGTGCTGTGATCTGAGAACTCTCCAGAGGCTTTGTCCATCAGTGAAGAACTCCCCCAGCTGTTTACTGTGCCTTCCGGGCAGGGTCAACTTCACGGCCGTGTAACCCATGCACTTGCTCAGAAGGGTTCTGGGCTTGGCTGAATGCTCTGCTGTCGCTGTTTGAAATTCTTATTACTTTAAAGTAAGGAGGGCCTGCATTTCATTTTGCACTGGACTCTGCAAACTACATAGGTGGTCTTACTGGCCTTTCTGGGGACTCATTTCCCTGCGTTTTTTCACATAGGTTGCCATTCAACAAGCATTTATTGTGCACCTACTATGTGTTGGGTGCTGGATAAAGCAGCGGTAGAAAAGAAGGCACCGACCTGTTTCTTAGGGCATTTGCAGAACGCAGGTGCAGGTGGGGAGTGAGTAATGGGGACAAGTTCAGCCGATGAGGAGTGCATGAAGAATGTGAAGTGGGTAATGAATGGAAAAGTTTCCGTGGGAGGCTTCTTCCAATTAGGCCATCAGAGAGAGCTCTCGGGAAGTGACATTTGAGTTGAGATGATTGAGATGGGGAACTAAGAACCGGTCAGGCTGCAGGCACTGGAGGTGGGACTAGGGTTCAAAGAAATGCAAGTGCAAGAGCCCTGTGGTGGGGACAGACCTCAGGCTATATGGGAACTAGAGGCAGAGAAGTGGGCTTGGATTTTAAATACAAGGGATGGGGGTACCTGGGTGGCTCGGTCAGTTGAGTGTCTGACTCTTGACTTCAGGTCAGGTCATGATCTCAGGGTCATGAGATCGAGCGCGACGTCAGGCTGCACGCTCAGGGCAGAATCTGCTTGGGATTCTCTCTCTCTCCCTCTTTCTTTGCTCCTTCCCCATTCATGCTCTCTATTGAAACTAAATAAATAAATCTTAAAAAAAAAAAAAAATACCAGGGACAGTGTGAAGAAGTAACAGCTGTAATAAGAGTCATGACAACTAATCTTTGTTGAGTGGCTACTTTGTTCCAGGCACTTCATAGACGTTGACCCCTTTGATCAACTGTGCAAGTGATGGGTTAGTCCCATTTATCAGGTGAGGAAATTGAGGTCCAGTGGCTGGCAGTCAGCCAGACTGTAAGTTAGAGAGCTGGGGCTGGGACTCAGGTCTGCGTGATTACTTGGATCCGACCTTCATGGTCAGCACTGTGGTCTGGCTGCCTCAGCATGGGGATCTCTCCACTGCAGCAATGTCTCTCTCAGTGTCTTATGTCCCTCCTCAGACTGAGGGACTTCTGAGCGCCAGCCCCGGGGACAAGAGATGAAGCAATCTTTCGTCACGTTCACTGAAGATTGTGATGAAATTTTATCCTATGATCACTTAAATAAAGCCAGCTGGGAGTAGCTGTTCAGGAGACACAAACAAGAGCTTGGTCCAAGATATCTTTGTTCTGTGGAGTGTTTTGGCCGTGCCCAAGTTCAAGTCCAGAGAAAAAGGAGAGACCAAAACATATTAACTAGTTGCAGTGAAAGCTCTGTCTTTAAATGTATGCCTTCTTTTAGCTTCCTGGGATGACTTTTATTTTTGGATGGGCTCCAAAGACTCTCAATCTTTGTGCCTGTCTCGATTAAATTTTAGAGCTAACACGGGTAAGATACACTCCTAAGCACTGCAGCAGATATAAATATATCTGTCTTCAAAGGCTTTCCAACCTGTTGGAGGGGGCTAGCTGGGCTGGGGTTTCTTTCAAGGAAGATACAAGTGCCACAAACCGTACAAAAGAGGACAGATGGAGGGACAACTGGGTGGCTCAGTGGGTTAAGCCTCTGCTCAGGTCATGATCTCAGGGTCCTGGGATCGAGCCCCGAATCGGGCTCTGCTCAGCAGGGAGCCTGCTTCCTCCTCTCCCTCTCTGCCTGCCTCTCTGCCTACTTGTGATCTCTCTCTCTGTCAAATAAATAAATAAAAATCTAAAAATAAAAAAAAGGAGGACAGATTGACCTTTTAAGGAAGGGAAAGTTGTAACCACTTAGTGAAATTGATTATGTATATTTGGGGCGTGGGGAGCACTTACTATATGCCAGGAACTGGGACTATAGCATTGAACAAAATGGTTAAGGATCCCTGCCCTTCCAGATCTCACGTTCCAGAAGAGGAGAAAGACAATAAGGAAACAGATGAGCAAACAAGATAATTTTGGCGAAGTAAACAAACAAGGAAGCTGATAGGAAAGGACTGGAAAGGGCAGAGGGTAGGCAAGCTGGGACTGGGAGCAGAGAGCCTCTCTGACTGGCCACCTTCAAACCGAGACTCCCCCAAATAAGCAAAATATAGAGAAAGAGACTTCAAAAAGAAAGCCGCAAATCATAAATTGAGGAATCCCATATAATATTTTTACTGCTTTTATACGGGTTCTCAGCTTGTTGTGCGGTGCTCTGACATATGGAAATGTATTATCAAAACAATCAGAGTGAGAATGGTACCCAGACCACATAATGGCATTTCAGTAGAGGTTACGTGTAGTGCATCTTACCTCTTTGGCAATACTGACTGCAAAACAGGTGTTAATATCTAGGTGCTGATCTTGGTTCTGCTGTGGATTCACTGTGTGACCTTGGGTAGGTCACTTACCTCTCTGGGTTACTCCTTTAAAACAAAAAGGAGGGGGCCAGGCAAAACTTGAAGATCTTAGAACTTTCAAGACCAATGATTCCATGGTTGAAGAGATCAAAACAAAGCCTCCCGATGTGTCCTTGGTAACACAAGGAATGCCCCACTTGGCCAAAGATTACATGATTACACAACCAGATTCTGACCTGGGATGACAGCAGTGGTTGTGCTGCGGGGGTTGAGTTCTCCGTTTAGATCCCCAGTTTGGGCTGCCTAGGAGCTCTGGGGATGCGTCCTGGCCAGCACCCACATGTGTCTCGTATTAGTGTGATTTTCATAATGACAGTGGCCCTAAAACTTGCCCATTTTACTATTGAGTTACTCAGTTTAGTTTCGTAAGTATCACTTACACATAAATACCGTGGCCAGCCAACAAATCCACTGTTTTGTTTTTACTTTCTCCAGCCCGCCCCCTTCCCTGGGAAGGTGTTTATCGCAGCCATCAAAAATAAAGCGGATCAATCAATAGCTCTGTCTTTGGACAAACGGAGATGCACTCTTGGACCTTCGCTTCCAGAGAGAAGAGAGGTGGAAAGACACTGGTTGTACGCTTCCGTCCTCTGGTGTCTTGTCCACGTGGAATTCGTGAAGGAACACGGAAGACTAGAGGATAGCGCTCTGAATGAGTGTGAACAACGGGAAACGAGTGGGCAGAGGGAAGGGCCGTCTTCCGTTAGTAGCTGCTGGGTCCACCGCTGGACTGCAGAAAGATCCTTCATTTCAAGCATCGTAACCTTGGCAAGCACCCCCTCTCGGAGAGCTGCAGTAGTGGCCCATACCGCCCCATGGGGTGGAAGCGACAATTTGACTTGTGGTTAAGAGAGAGCCTTCGTGATCAAAATATTTGATTGGAATTGGTGGTAGCAAGAAAACAGATTACCCCCCCCCAAACACACACACACAGACATCTGTCCTCTTAGGGCCTTGTTTCAGTTTCCCAAATTTTCACTGTTTTTATATATTTTTATTTATTATAAAGATTTACTTATTTATTTGAGAGAGAGAATGTGGGGAGGGGCCGAGGAAGAGGGAGAGAAGCAGACTCCATTAAGTGCGGAGCCTACATGGGGTTCTGTCCCACAACCTCAGATCATGACCTGACCCAATGTGAAGAGCTTGCCGCTTAGCCAACTGAGCCCCCCCGGGTGCTGCCTAAGTTCTGTTTTTAGAATCAGGTGTCCTGTAGGTTCCTTAACACACACACACAAACACACACATACACACACACTTCCCCCAACCTCCTTGTGCTTACACGCGTATTGTCCCAGGCCATCCATTGTGGGTCTCTTTGGGGTGTCTAGCCAACTGTAAGCCAACCAGTCATTGTAAGGTCCTCCAGCTAGTTGGTGAGCTCAGTAGATAACGCTGAACACATTCATCTTTTTTTTGCCCATTTTGACAGAAAATATTCTGTTTGGTCATAAGGACCCCCAAAGGCCAATTGAACAGCCCAAGCCAATGAGATACTTTGTTAATTTAAAAAATTTTTTCCAAGATTCATTTTGTTCACATAGCTCAAAATTCCAGCAATATTAAGTGTTTGGTGAAAAGTCTTTCTCCAAACCTCCTCAATTACCATACCACCCCAAAAGGGTTCCTTCACGTGGATGTAAATATAAACCCATGGTCTAGCATCTTCCCACCATTCATCTTCCTGCCACATCTTGGGAAGAATGGCTTCTGTTTGAAATCGTATCTGCCGGTCTGCTATAGTTGTTTCTAGGGTCAAGTGATCTAGCCAATAGGAAAAGCCTCTGAGAAAGGATAAAGGAAGCCAGGTGCATTTAGGAGATAATAATTCCTTTTGGAATTATTAAAATGGAATATTTCTTCAAAATAAAAAAAAATAGAACATTCTAGAAACATAGCCATTCAAACTTAGAGGGACCTTTGGACCCCAGTCAATATTCTATAAAGCCATCTCCGAAGACAATTATAAAATTCGAGAGGAAACCAATGGGTAGGTAAAGGTAAAATATTTTTCCTTGTTTATTTTTTTTTTATTTTTTATTTTTTTAAAGATTTTATTTATTTATTTGACAGAGAGAAATCACAAGTAGATGGATAGGCAGGCAGACAGTGAGAGAGAGAGAGAGAGAGAGAGGGAAGCAGGCTCCCTGCCGAGCAGAGAGCCCGATGCGGGACTCGATCCCAGGACCTCCTTGTTTATTTTTTAGAGAGAGAGATAGAGGGGGTCAGGGGCCTGGGGAAGAGAGAAAGAGAAAGAGATCCTGGCTTTGCTCACATGGGGAGGCCCCTGTTTTGTGAAATGAAGTTTGGTCTCTTTGGGCTCTGTACAGAAATAACCACATTTGCTATCAGAGGCTGAATGGAGACTCCATGAAATAGACAACCCTCTGTTATACATGTCAAGTCCTTGAGATGAAACTCACACATCTATTGGCAACTGGGTATAAAAGGGTGTGGGGGAGCTCAGGTAGCTAAGATGCTTGAAGACTCAGTGTGCGTATGTATACACTCACTCCACTCAGCCCCCCACATCAGAACTCACAGGCATGCCCAGCCGGGGTTGGCGGGGGCACATACCATCCTGTAAGTGAGGTTCACGCTAGCCTGCAAAGGACGTTCCTTCTCTCTTTGCCTAGGTGCCTTCCCAACTTACAGATCCCCTCTGCCTAAGAAACACACTATTTATTACAGTACTCATTAAATAATGAGGCAGCCGTGTAGTAGAGTATCAGGGTGAATATTACTGCCCAGATCTCCACAGACAGCCTCGTCACACAGACTCGGCCTGTCGTTCATTCAGGAGCCACAAACCCCACGAAGCTGGGCCTCCGGATCGCCTGGTTCCCAAATGAGAGAGTATTCCTAATAAGGAGATAAAGGAGGGCAGGCCAGATTCTTACCTCTGCAGTGAGGTAATGAAAATAAACGCGATTTTCGCAGATCAGGAAAACCTGGGCCTGTTTGTTACCCCACGGCACTTCTCCTTGTCTCTGGCATTTGCTTGTGGGTGACTTGGCTTTATGGTGTAGCTTCACCTTCTGGGGCTTTCTGTCCTGGGATTTTACATGGAGACAAAGTCTCTTGGAATGGGGGTTTTACCCGATGCCGCTTCTGTGTACAGAGGAACCTTCACGGCAGGTCTCTGGCCGCGTGCTACCTGCGGCGTGTTTCGAAGGAGGTGGGTGTAGCTTGTTTCCTCTTCGTGGAGAAGTCTGAGCTCTGGTTTTCATATATTAAGAGAATCGAGAAGCCTGGGCTGTTTTGGAACTTGTGACCCTAACTCAGGGCAAAGAGCTGACCTACTTTGGGGGTAACAAACTTCCACCGACAGGCTCTTCCTATGAATGGAGACGGCTTTTTAATTCTTTCTCTCTCTCTTAGAAAAAAAATCAATGGAAAAATAGTTTCTCTTCGCCTACCCGTTGGTTGTCTCTCAAATTCTGTAATCACTTTCTGAGATTGCTTAATAAAACATTGATTTGAGTTGTTCAACTGGCCATCGGGAGTTCTATGACTGGGAAGTGTGGAATATTTGCAACCTCGTATTTCATGTTATATTAGTCGAAAACATATTTTTAAGATGTAGATTATTAATGACACAATAAAATCTCATTAGCGGAGGGTGTTGATAGATGTGGTTTATCTAACATTAAGCAGAAATTGGCATCTTGAGGGAAGTATCAAGATTCTGTGATCCCAGACACTGATATTGAACAAGCCGGGGCCAGGAGCAATCCGCTATTGATTAGACAGTGCAAGTAATTATATTTACCGAGCCGTTTTATTGGGTGGGGCAGAAGGTGAGGTGGTTCTTCTTTAAAGAAGAGAGAGAGCAATCAACAAAGACGTTGTCGGCGAAAGCCCCAGAGCCGGTGTGATTTTCTCGGGCTTTACTCACAGTCTTGCCCTGGTCTTAATCATTATTTAGAAATGCCACATATGCTGGAAGGTTCCTGGTGGTTTCCTTTGTCCAAACACATGTGTTTCCTGGCAGTCTCCCGGTATGTCTAGTAGTAGGGCTAAGCCTTTGCATTTTATTCCTAACCTCAACCTCTACCCTTGTCCATCACTGACATTACTAGCACACCACAACCCACAAGTGCCGTCTCCGTGACCAACACCAACAACTCCAGCAGCATTCATATGACCATTGTCACCATCACAAATAGTATCATCACCATGGCCACCATTATGAATATAATACCAGCGCCATCATCACCACCACCAGGACCAGTACCAGCACTGGTACCCCCCCCCCCCCACCAACGACCCCTACTATGGTCACTACTATTATCACTGCTGTTACCTACACCACCACCACTAATAACCCAACCTTGAACACCGCCATTACCGCCATGACCACCATAAACACCATGACCACCATAACCATCATGACTGCCATGACCGCCATGACCACCATGACTGCCATGCTCCAACCTGCTCAATTTGACAGTCATGATTTTGAATTCCTGCTCTGCCACTGTGTCCCCTAATTGGTATTTTCACCTGACTCAGAGGGTTGTGATAAGGTAACAATGAGTTAAAATGAGCTAATGTCTATAAATCCTGTAGCATACAGCAGACATTTCATACATAGAAGGCTGGGCCCTGTCTTTGAGGAAATATCATGAATTTTTAGCTTTTTTGTTCCTGATGCCTTTTTCTAACTTAAGGGAGATTATGGGTTTGGCCATTGATTGCTTCCTTCCTTCCTCTGGGTTCTTCAGTTCTGTGGCTGAATTATTTGTAAAAAACCTTCCAGTCATCAGAAGTACAATCATCCCAATCTTACCTTCATCCTCAACTCATGTCCCTCGCATGCCTCAATCCTGTCCTACCCCACCCCATACCACAAACAGGTCATGCACCTGCCCTCCAAACATTAAAGCTGTGGAAGCAACTGTTGGCTGAAAGGTCCATGTGCCTAACAGGTGCTCAGGGTTCCACGGGTATTCTATCATCTTCTCTTGTTTTCTCTATTCTGTGATCATGTCCACCTCCCAAGAGGGAGGTGTCCTCTCTTGGCTGGGTGTCTACAGTGGGTTTCTAGCTGATCTCATCCCTTCCCAGTCTTGTCCCCTATGGAAGGTTGATGGCAAGAATGGTCCTACTTCTTTCCTCCTGCCTCCTCCTCTTTTCCTCCTGCCTGTGTTTGCATACTTTACAATGGGACTTGGCAGGTCCTTCTCTACAAAAGGTGGGGTCTGTTTCCCTGTCTCTGAAATCTGCCCTTGTGACTTACTTTGGTCAGAAGAATGTGACAGAAGCAAGGATGTGGAGTCCTGATGACTCAAGGAGCTTTACCTATATATCTGCTCTTCCTTTTGGGGGTTACATGGAGCAGAGAATTCAACCCAGCCCAAGCCATCCTAGACCAGCCAGGCCCCACACATCTGCAAGTCAGCTGCAGATACATGGACAGGCCCAAGCAGGATCAGCCCAGCCCAGTTGACCCCTAGGCTTGTGAAAAATGAGAAATCAAATGCTATCCCTAACAGAAACAATGTTGTAAACCACTAAATTTGGCGGGCGCTTTGTTACATAACACTGTAGTAACACTTGATAGCTGATACACTCCCTCCCATGCTTTCTGTATCCAGCATTCAGTGCAATCTTCTCAAAACAGAAGGCCGATCAGGCACCTGTCCTGCTTCATGGCATCCTTCAGTAGCTTCCCATCTCTTTTGGGATGGAACCCAAACTAGAACCTGGCATGTGGTCCCCTGTGTGTCTGTCTGGTCTCTGCCTGGGCCATGGGTCTTGTTTCACATATCATTCCTGCTGACTTCTCCACCCCAGGGAGGAGATATCCTTCCCACTCTTTGAATGACCAAAGTTCCTTTGCTGCCTCTGGGTGACTCTAGATGCTATTCCTTCTGCCTGATTTTCTTTCCACTCACTTCCTCACAACTGTTACTCTCCTCATTGCTAACTCCCTTCCTTCTTGTCTCAGCTCAAATGCCCTCTTTCAGAGAGGCCTTCCTGACATCCTGTCTCAAGTAGGTCTGCCTTGTCCATCACAACCCCTAGTTCATGTCCTTTGTAATAACAATCCCAGCCCAGAATTGTCAATCTTTTCCCTGATGGGGATCTATCACTCTCCCTAGAAGCCTCATGAAGGCAGGGGCTTTATAATCTATATATCATGGATTTGTCAGTGTTTTGCTTAGAATCTGAATCAGAGCAGGCCCTCAATAACCAATCTTTCTATCTTCACAAAAGTAATAACCATATCTGATATCACCCTAAGTGATTTACATGTATTAATCTAGTGAATCTTTACAGCAACCCCAAGGCAGGTACCACTGTGATCCCATTACATAAATGAGAATGCGGAAGCATGACGAGGTTAAGCAAACTGTCCGAAGACACAGCTAGAAGCTGGCGTTGTCAGGATATGAACCCAGGTGGCCCACCACCAACATCCGAGCCCTTGGCCACCCTGTTACACTGTCCCTGTGGCCTGGTACCATTGTACTTCTACTTTACATGGGAGGAAACCTGAGCTTTGGAAGCTCAGACCCCTTGTGTCAGGGGACAGGTTGGAGGTAGGGGGGTGTTTCAGCCTGACTGAAAGTCAGGACTGACATTGTTCAGTCTGTCCTTTCCCTCCCTTTAAAAGCCCACATTACATAGCTTCTTATGAAGGGAATCATATTTTTAATCTCGTCCTGAAGCCTGGTCTTATTAATCTAAGGAGATTCTACTTCTGAATGTGCAGGCCTTAATTTGGTTGTTTAAATGGACTATGTGAGCCCATGGCTGGTATACCAGCATCAAGAGGGGCCAGAAGGGGGTCACCAGAAGTGGGGGATCATCACATCATTAAGATGGCAGATATTGGACAAAGCATGGAATGGAGAGTGGAGAGTAACACCTCAAATGCTTCTGGCCTGAGGAGAAAATGAAAGACTCCTAGTTCTTAACAAGTCCACCGTTTATGGCTTCCCCAAACCAAGCTAGAGATTACCTCATTATTGATGAGCCTTAACACTCCTGGTCTGTCAATGTCCCTGGTGGGTTTGAGAGGCACCTGCCGGGCAGGATGGTGGTGTACGTTTGAAGCCATGGCGGAACATGGCCGTGAACGGAAAGCTGTCCTTTCCACGGGACACACCCTCTGTCCTCCCAGAGAACCAGACCTTTACCCCACTTCCAGCCGGGCCGGGGAGGGACATGTCCCTCCTTTCCAGGCTCTGGAAACCTCACACCAACCACAGGTCCCCCTACCATTGCCCCTGATGGGAAAGAGGAACTCAGATAAAGGAAACAGATACATATCTGTGCTTGGAGAGCTTTGTTTCCACACATGATATATGGTTCCGGAGGAGGAGGGAGAAAACAAATAATTGTGTCTCCTCACCCCCGACATGTCTTTAGTAGGGCCGCGGGGGAGAGGAGATGCTAGAGATTAGCGGTGACCTCACAATAGGTACCCCGTACAGGAAAAGTGTCTGAAGTTTATCTATTGTTAAGTGAGATAATTTATCATCGCCAAAGGTTAAGGAGCAATCCCAGTCCTTTCCTTCTTCGGGAACAGAGATTTATAAGATGGTGCCCAAATTTAGACATTGAGGCACTGTTGGCAGAAACGTCCCCAAAGGCTGATGGCTTCTGTGCGTTTGAAGCCAAGTCATTCACGGAGCTAATTTGAGGCTCTCCTTGGAAACTATATTTGCTTTCTGAGTGCATGGTGAGTTTTCATTTGGGCTCTGACCAGCTGACAGCTATGCAAGTTTGTAGATACCAGTAATTGAATATAGATAACCTTGATGGGTGACCTCGTCAGAGCCAGGCCTGACTGCTTCCCATTGTTCCTGGTTTTGCCAGTTGATACTAAAGCTGCTGGATGAATTTATATATTAAGAATTTGCTGCCGTGGGAATTGCTTATCGTTCCTGGGTCTCTCCCGTAAGCTTCTATTTACTTGATGCGGTGGGCTGGGAATAAAAGCCGTGATTTGACTGTTCGCTATTAGTGACAGAGAAGAGTGTGTTGGAAGAGCTTTATTAATTTCTTGAAAACAAAGGGGGAGGGGCGTCACAGCTTTGGCTTGACACATATCGTGGGGAGAGGCTCTTGTCTCGCTGAGCTGCTGGTGGCTATCTGAAGTTGGTTCACAGCCATCTTTTTAGGATCAGTTTAGCTTAAATGCAGAGTCTAAAGCCAGCTCGGGTGTCGTCACCAGCGTGACGCTCTTGTGCTTTAAGGGAAATGTTGGAAGAAGTTCAGAATTTATGGTTAATTCAGGGAGATGCTTTAAGACATCTGTAAGTGGGAAAGGTAGCTATGATTCTGGCAGGGGTGGGGGGTGAGGGGAGAGCAGGTCACAGGCCCACATAATCAGGGGGTGAAGAGGAGGGTACAAATTAGGCCAAGTGTTTGCTCCTGGCTGCTTGGATAGTTAAGCAGACGGATGCTTGTCATCGGAACATCACCGTGGGACTCTCCACGGCGGTCTCTGCAGCTCCCTGACTTTCTTCTTTCTACTTTTCTGAATTGTTGAAAGGTCAACAGTGAACACGGATCACTTTCTGCCATCAGGAAAAAAAAAAGATGAAACCGTTGAGAAGAATCTTTTCTAGAAACTGCATTTTCTGGCCTTCTGGAAGCTGATCTGTATTTCTCCGGGCTTCCTTCCACGGCTTTGAACTTGGCAGTGGGTGCAGAGGGTGTTAGGAAGAGACCAGGGTCTGTGTCCCCCTCATTAGAGGGGCGGGGGTCAGAGGGTGGCACCGCGGACAGAGGAGGAGGCGGGACAGGTGCGAGATGCAGAATAGCCTAGACATCTATCTCGTGATGTGTTGGCTGCTAATGACGCGGGGTGCCTTCGGGGGTCTGAGCTGGAAATGGTGCGGGCGGGAGCTCCTGGGGCCCTCGCTGCCAAGCAACTGTGTGTCACTGCTCAGCTGAGGGGATCAGCCTTTGATGCTTTCAACATCAGAACATCAGAGCTCCTCTTCATCCTAAGAAGGAAGGTTCGGGTTAGTCAGCCAGGGCAAATAGCTCAAGGGAAATTTCATTTTCCCTTTGTCGGGCCCTCTGCTTTTATGTGCTGGGCTGTACACTGTGGCTACCACACGGGGAGAAGAAGGCTCGCCGGACCCAGGCACATGCAGCCAATTTGGGGCCCCGGGTGGAGAGGAGGTGAACAGCTCAGCACTGGGGGCCTTCCAGGGAGCCCAGAGAGGGGGTCACTGCAGGCCTGATGTTACCTCTCTATTACGTCCTCTGCTTGTGGACTGGCTGGGGAATTTTTCCGCCCTGGCCAGTCCAACCGGTCTAGCTTCCCTTCCCAACAAGGACAGCCCTGTTTGTGTCTTCACTACTCTTGCAAGGAAGGGAATGAAGGGTACGCAAGGTGCCAGCAGCCAGCCAGCACCTTCCATTGGCACCTATGGCATCTGTAGCCAGATGTCTGGGATTCGAATCCAACCCTGGTGTTTGTTAGCTCTCCAACCCTGAGCAATGACTGTACCCTTCTCTTGCCTTAGTTTTATCCTCTGTGAAATAGACACAGTGTTGCTATCAACCCCGCTGGTTTGTTGTGAAGTTCTGGTGGGACAAAGAAGCAGACGACGCTCCCCTCTCTGCCTGGAATTAGGAAGGACTCCATCCACATCGGCCATCACTGAAAACATCCATCTGACATCCATTTGAACACAGTCCAGAAACCCTCAATATTTTAACAGCAGCTTCCAGGGATGGCTGCCTATTCCAACAGTGGAAATAATGTTTATTAACCCAAACCGGGATTTCAAAAAAATTAATACATCTGAGCCAACATTGGCTCCATCTCCAAATGGCTATTATTTTTTAAAGATTTTATTTATTTATTTGAGAGAGAGAGGTGGAGGGGCACAGAAGAAGGGAGAGGGAGAGAGAATCCTGAGCAGACTCGGGACTGAGTGCAGAGCTGGATGCGGGGCTGCATCCCATGACCCTGAGATCAGGACCTGAGCTGAAACTGAGAGTAGGTTGCTTGACCCACTCAGCCACCCAGGTGCCTCTCCAAATGGGTGGCGAGCACTTTGTAGTTCTGAAGAATGAGCTCTTTTCATTGGAATGAGCTATACTGGGACTTGATTCTTGGAAGTTTAAATTCTCTTGGCTAAGGCAGGGCCTGGGGGCAGCTGGCAGTGTTAGTGTGGGTTGGGCATGATAGAAGAGAGAGCAGGAGTTATACCAGTATGGAAGTCAAGCCGGAGATCAGAGGTCCTTTAGATCAGGGAGAAGTGATGGTCAGAGGCAGGATGTTGGCAAGGAAGGAGGAACCACGAGATTATGAGGTCCTGGCAGGCCATAGTCTGTAATCTAGGAGGTCTTCTAGTGGACTAGTTTGGATGATGAGACAGCTTCTGAAGTGAGCTTGACCTTCGGCTTGAAATGATTTGCCCTCCAGAATGCTTAACAATCTCTGTGAGATTTGGAAGTCCCAGGTATTGGCAGTAAGGCATTTCAGAGTGTTGCATGACTGCAAAGGACCTGAGGCAGGCTGAGAAGCTTCACAGGGGAGATTGCCACAGAGGACCTTGGTCTCCTCCTCTTGGGAGCCCGGCATGGCATCAGGATGTGGGTTCTGAGAGCTAAACCATAGGAACTGTGCCCAAAAGGATCTGAAGGTTTTCCCTCTCTCGGGGCCATGTAAGCATGAAAATCCTATATTTACCACCTCTGAGATGATTCATTCACTCAACCAAAAAATATTTATTGAATACCATCAATGTGTAAGGAAATAGGCCAGGTGCGGGAAATAATTGTTCTCTAGGATAGAAAAAATTCCCAGCATAACCCGTAGTCTCACACCCAAGGCTTTAGTATGCCAAAGGTCACGGAGGCAGCTATTCAAAAATGCAGACTTCAGGGCTGGGCTCAAGGGATTCTGATCCATGAGTTGAATTGAACATGGACTTTGGGCATTTATTTGCATTTTGAATGAGTACAAATTTTGCCCACAGAGACCAAGGAGCCATGGCATTTCTGTCTGTCCATCCATCTATCATGTCTATTTGTCCATCCGTCATTTACTGAGCACCCAGGAGGTGCCAAGCACTGCGTTGGCTGCTGGGACTGGGAAGAACACATGCCTTTGCCAGAAAGTTGCTCGTGGCTATTAGAAAAGGTTGACCCCAATGATCATAGTGATTCCTAGAGTTTCATATTCTATAATCTTTAAAAGGGTGCTTTCAAAAAATAAAAAAATCTAGCACAGGAGATAGGAATGCATTCTCTGGTCACTAGCCTATTAGATCCAATGGTTGTACAAAGGTTATAACAAGCAGAACTACACTAAGAGGCAGGCAGTCTTGCAAGCTTTACACATGCTTTACACATACTTTACGTAAACGTTAGCCTTTGCCACAACTTTATGAAGCAAGTGTTATGAACATTCCCATTTTACAGGTACAGAAATGGAGTCTTCAGATGGTCTTATAGCTAGGAAGTGGTGAGCCGGGATTTGAACCCGAGGAATCTGACTCCAGAGTTGACACAATTAACTATGACAGGATTTCCCAATGCAATGTGCTATCGCTATAGCTCTGAGGTTGAAAAATACTGCCTTGGAACAAGTCATTCCCATAGTTATTCTGACACTGGGTCTACACTGTCAGAGGAGAAAAGATCTTGTGTTTTTCAACTTGTATTTTAAAGAATCTAGAGCAATATTCTTTCCTTGGGTGCCAAGCCGGTCGTGAGAGGGCTTGCCTGGGAAACGAGAAGGCTTGACCTCACAAAAAGCTGATCCAAATGTTGCATTCCCCAAACAGCTGCACATCTCAAGTTTGAAAAATGTATTTGAACTGGCAAAACACAAAGAACTTGATAATATCAGAATATTAGCAAGTATATGGGGAAATAGCGACTCCCATACACTATCGACATGTGGAAATAGGTTGAACCATCTTGGAGGGAAATTTTGGCAATATCTAGTCAAATTTCAGTATGTCGTGACCTGGGACTGTGCAAGTCCATTTCTAAATATGTCCATGTGTGCCTGAGGAGATGGGCCAGAGCACATTCCTAGAGCACTGGACAAACGGGAGACAACCTAAATACCTACCCATAAGAGAGACGGGAGAAAAGAAGGTTGCAGCACATGGAACCCTTCCAGCAAGATCTCACTTGCTACGTCACACCCATGGCTGGAGGAACTATTTCTGATGTTAAGAAGCCTAATGTTTAGAGACCTGGGATAGGACCCAGATTGCCTGCAGTGAGTCTCAGCTCCTTCCTTTACTCACAGTGAGATCTTGGGCAATCACAAGGGATTTATTTCCTCATGTGTGTTCAGTGTCCTCCTCTATGAAACAGGAATAATGACAACAGCCCCTTGCCCATGGGGTGGTTATGAAGACACAAGGGCGTTAATGCAAGGCGCTGTCCTAGAATGGTGCATGTTCCATGGTGCTGGCTGTGGAGCCTCCAACGTTGAGATGGGATGAGAGGAGGAGGAGAATGATTGGCTATGACTTGCATCTATCCCAGATATCCCTCGGAAAGAAAAACAAAAAACAACAAGAACAACAATCAAGAAGAAAGTTCTGAGAAAGGAACTTGGCCGGTGTGAACTACGTTGAAGATCTGATCCTTACTTGCCAACGTGATGAGCTAACCTTGTAGTCAGGAAAGTGGTTAGAGAAATGATGGGTCGTGGCCTCTGATAGAAGGGAAGGGGTGATCAAGAAATAGGCTCTTATGCTGGAAACCAGCTTTCAGGGGTTCAGCACAGAGGTGTGGATGTTGATCGGGGGCAAACATGGTGGCTGTGCACCGCACTTGGCCATGGTGAAACTAACAAAAGTTTAATTCCTCGGGGGCAGAGATGGTGTCAGGGCAAGCTCTTCCATTCTGGCTGCAATGCCAACATCTTTTGTCATCCTGAGAGTCTGAAACATTGTTCAGGACTTTCCCACAGTGAGGGAGATGTTTTTATTCCAGTCCCCAGTGAATCTGTTGGGTCCAACAGAAACGTTGCTGCCCCCACAAATGTCCTTGGACTCCCATCTCCAAATGTGATCTTTTCCTCAGTGAGCTGGCTGTGGCTCCCTGCAGGTTTGCCTCCTGATGCCTGGCGACTTCTGAAGACCCACAAAGGAGATTTCTAGATGCTCGGCAATTAGCAATGTCTCTCATAAAACCCACGAGCACAGGGCGGCGAGGAGATGGCGTTTTATTTTGCCGAAATGCGCCCGGGCTTCGTGCTCGGTGATAGATGACAGATCCTTTGGAGTATTAAAGTTGCGGCGCACCTCCAGTTCCAGCCCCGAGACCTCCGCTGTGCCATGAAGCAATTTTCGTTTCAGTGGACGATATAAGAGTCACGTTCCAAACTGCTGCCGAATAATTCCCAGCATCCGCAGAGATGCCCGAACAGCCACTGTGCTCTGTTTACCAACACAATTAAACCTCGACCATTCCCAGCTGCAGTACAAATATAATCTTATCTCCTTAATGTCAGCCGATTAAGTCATCGGGACTGCAAGAACGGCAAACAGATATTAATAACCCACCGAGAAGTGAGCCATTTCAGTGAAGTAGAATATCGTGCGGCTTCCTAGACCTGAAGGCGGAAAAGTTCACACCTTCCTGACACCGCTATAAAACACTGCAACATTACAACTTTCCAACCATATCTAAAAGGCCAATTTAGGTTTATTCCCATCCGAGTTTATGGCCATGGTTCAGCAGGTGTAAAACCGGTAATAGCCGCTGTCCGGCTCTGGGTGGATACCAGCACAGATGTGTTCAGTCAAATGACTAATTGAAAACCTTAGACAAAATCAGTGGCCTGGCCATTCTGCCTGCATAATAAAACAGTGCTGATAAAGGCAGCGGAGAAAAAAAAAATTCACCCATCTCATCATCAGTGCCATTAACAATCATGAGTAAAGATGAAAACAACGCATGGTTTATTCTGCAAATGAAGGCATATAACTAGATGGTTTCCCAGGGGCCCATTACCCTTTTTAATAATACATCAAGGAGCCTGAGCAAACAGTTTGTATGTGCAAACCAAACAGAGCAAACTATTTACAGTTATCGCATACGGAGACAACTCCCAGCACTCTGGATTTAACAAATTTATAAAGGTACATAACATGATAGCTATTAGCAAAATTAAAAGAGAACCATTATAGACTTACAGTCCGCCATGCTCGCTCACCAGTCAAGCAACCCGGCACCAACTTTCAATTCAGAAGGATTCCACCCCCCACCTTTTTTTTTCCCCCTCCTTTCCTCCAAGAGAGCAGCCCGACTTGGACTCAAATTATGTGCATGAATAATAAAATACCATCTAATTAAAAACTGTAGTTAAATATGCAAAAATTAATGGTAATGAGATTGGGTAATGCCTCCGAGTATAGGCACTCCATGAATTACTCACAACAGCTCCTTTGCCTGACCTGAACAGGGGATAACGGGAGTGTCTTTGAACACTCTTGGTCCCGGCACCCCACAAGGCTCCGTGATGTTTCACACATGCTCACAACCAGGGCACTGAATGGCCAGCCTGGGTGGAATGTGGTCCGGACAGAACGTTTTCTTCCCCTCCTTGGAGTAGCAGGGACGGGGGGGCTTTTGATGGACATGGTGCAAAAAGCTGGACAGAGGAGGGGGACCAAGCCAAGGGCTTGTCATCTCAAGGCAATGAGGGTCTTTTGCAAAATGATGATGGCAAGACAGACTCCTAGTAATAAGAAGCAGGTGGAAAGGTCTATTTTTGGACTCATTTAGGGTTGTTTCCCTACAAGCTGTCCAGAGCCTACTTACTTTCCCGCTCACCAATGCAAAGTTCTGTCCCACCCCATTTGGTACCAGATCATTCTGGGAGAGCATCCTAATGCCGACACCAATGCCTAGGACAAGGGCTGCTACCAGAAACTCCTCCCGAGTGAGCAACCTCCCTTTCTCCCAGGCAGTCTCAGAAGACTTTGCTATGTTATCAACACAAGCTACTGACCCCATAGTCCCCAGCCCCGATTCAAAGAGCTACTGGTCTCCCCTTTGCTTTTAAGCCTGCTTGGTGCTTGACCACACCTTTGGGACTGTCTCAGCTTCCTAAACACATGTCGTAACATTTGTTTTAGACAGAGGAGACTAGATCTCACCCATCACTTTTGCTTAGAGCTTCTGAATCTCAACTCCCCCGATCTCTGTCCTCCCATTTCTTCACGGCTTGTGACTCTGCTTGAGGACAGCTGATGACAAACCAAAGGACAACAACCTCCAAGAGGACAGTGGGATCTTGGTGCAGCAAACAATTTCAGACTCACTCGATATGATCCCCACTTTTGCCTTTTCGTCTGTTGAAATAGAGTCTGACATGCTGAGAGGCAAGTATTTTTTGGGGGGAGGTATTTCTCATCAAGATGAGCCTATTGGCAAACTTCCCTATCAGCACCTTCTGGAATATGCCTTTGTCATCTCGCTTATGATAAGGGTTTCTTGTCAAGTGAGTAGGTATTTGAGCTAATTGATACCTTCTCAACTACTCTCGACACCAGCGGGTTCAGCAGCTATGCAAAAGAAGAGCTGTGATGTTGGCATGGTGGCAATTTCCTTACCAGCCAACCAACCTGAAACCATTCTGAGATTTGTATTGTAGCGCTTGGGGTCTGTGAGAAAATGGTGACCTTGATCTGCCTCCCCTCAACACACACCTCCTTTTAAAAAATTTCTCCTGTTGTAGAAGTCTGGATTTCTTCCCTTCTGTCTCACAGGTTCTACTTTACTTTCTCCATCAGTAGCCACGTTTCAATGGTGAAAGCATGGTGATAAGAATTTCTGGTGTTTGACAAGGCCAAGGTACAAAGTTGGACTGGCGACCCTGTTGAAAATCCTTGGACAAATCAGACTTAGGTTTGGTATCCTTAAAAAGGATTGGTGCCTAATATGTAGGTTCTTTGTTGATAGACTGATTGATTGACTTGTCCTTTACATCTTCCAAATGAATGGGATCCGAGGATTCAGTTGAGTGTACAATCACTAGTGTCATCCAGTCTGGTATCTGTGCTTCAGCTTTACCACTTGCTAGCTCTCTCACCAATATACTAGTTCAATGTACTCACCTATAAGTAGAGATCATTGTAACATCTCTGTCATAGAGTTCTGGTGCTTATTAAATAAGATAGTGTATCAAAGCACTTAGCACAAATCTAAGCTCATAGTAAACAGTCAACGAATAGTAGCTATACTGTGTAACAATAACAACCACAATGATGATAATTACCAGGACTGATTCTCCATACCATCACTTAAAACAGTATAGGAAAACCAGAGAGAAAAAGTTAGGGATGAGTCAAGAAGCTGTGGGCCAAGGGAAGAAGTAGATGTACTGAGAATAAACATAGTAATTATCACAACACGTATAGTTTTCAACGTGTTTTGATGTACATTAGTCAAAGTAACTAACAGTTAAGACACTCTTGACAACAAAAGTAGAGTGCACAATTATCAATGACTTAAAAGTCTAAGACATCAGTTGTTCTATATAGCAAGAAGACCAGAAATTTCCAGGGTTGAGTGTTCAGGAGTTCCTTGATTCCAGGGTTGACTTCCTGTAAATCTTTTGGCTTCTCCTCATGGTTTCAAGATGGATGCCCAGCTCCAGCTCTTTCATATCCCCACAAAACTTTGTCCCAAAGAAGAAAGGCTTGGGGGCGGGAGATGGGGATGATTTTTCTCCTTACTCATCTCTCATGGAGGAAATCTTTTCCCAGGCTTCCCAGCAGACTTCTCATTATAACTCATTCAGCAAAACTGAGTCACATGTCCACCTCTGAAGCAACCTCAGGGAAAGGAGAATGCGGCCATCATATTTGGCCTTGACCAGTGATGACTCCCTTACCAACGTTGGACCTACCTTTTCCAGCCACATTGCCATTGGGAAACTGAATAATACAGAACTTCTGTTACCAAGAGAAAAAGTAGCGGATGACTGATAAATGGGCCATCAAGAATGTCTGCCAAACACTACGGGGGCACATGGAGTTATTATCATCACTTGTCAGACATAGAAACTGTGGCTTAAACAGGTTAAGTAAAATTTTCAAGGCACATGCAAATTAGAAGTGATAGAACTAGACCTAGAAGTCAGATCTTCAGGCTCCTGATTCACTGTTCATTTCAATACATTAATTGTTAGGCAGGATCAAATTTGAAACTCCAAGCTCTCTGGCAGATGGAGTGAAAACACCAAGAAGATGAACTTTATAGTTCATCTCAGAGTCTGATCAAAAGGAGCTCTGGAAGTTTATCTGGAGGGAAACATTTTCTTGGCTCTAAGTTCTTGGAGGAATTTATTGCATGGAATCTTACATAAGTAACATAGAGACATAATAGATAATGTAAAGAAAAATGAGAACTGACAGAGGCTCTTCCACTATGAAAAAGAGGAGTGTTTTTTTTTTTTTTAACATTTTTGCTTTTTGTTAAGATAGATGTGAATGTCATGCTCTCATGGGTGAACCCAGGTTTTGACTAACCTTACAAAATTTGGCAGAGATGTTAGTCTCTATAGTAATGGAACAAATCAAGACTAATAATAGTACATTGGGAACAATTACTCAGAACATTTTTTGGCATAGATAAGCTCAGCTTTGGGTTATGTGCAATTCCTGGTACATCCATGACCACATCCTTTCTTCTCTTACTCAAAAAGGCCAATGAGTGAGTGAGATTGTTCTGTGGATTACTTTGAACTGACGCTCACTTGTATTTAAGCCAATCACTTGCCAAACCTCACCACTCTTATTAGTTTAATTGTTATGCCTTATTCTGTATACCACGGTTGCAAAGCAGACACAGGCCTCCCATGATCTCAGCTCAATATTCAGAAGAACAGTGACCAAATTCACCTCCCCGAGGAGGTGTTTAATTAAAGAGAAAACTCTGACATTCCTTGACGTCTGCCAAGTCCTTGTTCTTTAAAATTACCTTAAATAAATTTGCACACTCTCTCAAGAGCAAGACTTTATTCTACTGGAGATGGATCAAGGCTCACTTTCTTGCTGGCTCATGTTCAAAAAAGCCCTGTAATCACCTGCAAAATTAGACTTACATACCCACCTCCTCAAGTCTGTATTGACTTTTTATTCATTCATTTTGAGAGAGGTTGGCCTGCATGGAGAGAGCCCACACAAAATTCAGAGCCACTTACAGTCACTGTGGAGATGTCATGGGTCGCCCGCTCTCTTGGTTGCTTGGACCAGCCTCTGACCTCGTGATCTAGTGATTTGGTTTATGGGTGAAAACAGAAACGTTATTTATTTATTTGTTTATTTGGAGGGGAGAAGGGAGAGAGAGGGAGAAAGAATCTTAAGCAGACTCCACAGCCAGCACAGAGCCTGTCATGGGACTCGATCTCACAACCATGAGATCAAGATCTGGGCTGAAATCAAGAGCCGGACGCTTAAGCGACTGAGCCACTCAGGCATCTCCAGACACCTTATTTTAAAGAAGTGGCTCTGATTGTGTATCAGGGAGGAAATAGAGTCCTTTCTACCCAGGACGGACAGCATCTGATTCAGTGAAAGTACTGGTCACTCTGGTTATTGAAACACAGAGTAATTATTTAGATATTTCTTTACAGGAATAATGACTATTTCATTTCTGGGGGAAAGATGTTCATGAGCACCTGGAGCGAGATGTATCTTATTGGTTCAGGGGAGATCCCTATGTTGAGAAATTTGAAATTTTCATAAAGGCACAGAAGCATGAAAGTCAATAGATTGGTGGCAAATTGAGAAAATAGAAGGAACTTTGTCCTCCTATTGTATAACTACTCAGCACCTGCTGTATGTCTGGTACGTAGCTCCGTCTTGTAGGGGATGTGCCACAGAATAAGACCTGGCACCTACCACTTGTCCTGAAGATGGTTCCCTAACCTCAGTGCTTGTAAGGGCAGCATAGATGCACGATGCCCGCCAGCCAAGGACTGTGGCGAACTCAAGATTCTATACTCTGCTTAAAGGGGCGGACGCTACTCAGCTTCTGTGATGATTTCCATCCAGAAATACAACCCCAATGTAGCCAGATCATCCCTTTTTATCCAAGGAACCGGAATGGAAAATCTTGTGTAAATTATCTCTACTTTTCATTGTTACTATCATTTAAATCAAATAAACATGGTGAGGGGAGGAGAAAAAACATGCCAGTTTGCTATTCTCCCTGAACTGACTTGTGTGTTTGGCAGCGTGAAAACCAGACTCTTAATGGCATTCATTTCCTGTCCATTTTGTCTTGTGAAGAAATTAATTACACTTATGTCAGCCAAAAATACCTTTGGGTCTTTAAATCCTTTTTCTCTCTCTCTCTCTTTTAAGATGAAAGTATTTCTGCCTAATTGACCAGCATCTGTCATTGTGAGATTCTGGCCCTCGTGAGAGATGCTGAGAGGTGGTATGAGGGCTGTCAGCTTATTTCAACTTGATTTCAGCCACCACTTAAGAATTACTTTTCTCCCCATCACATGAGAGCGAGCCTACTGGTTGAAACCTGATGAGAGAGGGGAAGGACCAGAAAGAAGAAGAAAGAGACAGAGAGAAAGCAGGACTGCCAGAGAGCTGTTAATGGGCAAGCAATGAAACCGAATAGTAAAAGAATTTCTTAATTTTTTCATTCATGTGTTTATTCATTCATAGATCTTTACTGAGCATCTACTATGTGTCAATTTTTATTTTAGGCCTGGATGTGTTGGGTGAGTGGGGCAGATGCAGTCTCTGCCCTCATGAAACTTACATTCTGGCAGGGGTGTGGAAAGGATGGGATATGAACAAATGAATGAATGGGCTCATTACTGACAGTAAGTACTGATGAATTAAATAGGACAGGGTAGTGAAGCCCAAGGAAGGGTTATATTAGTGGGAGTGGCCAGGGAGGTGTCTTTGAGCTAAAACCAGAGCAATGACCAGAAGTCAGCTAGGTATATAAAGATCTACAGAAAGGTGATAAGGGATAAAAGGAAAAAGAACCCAGAATTGAATCCCAGGTCAGTAATTATCACTTGCTTTTCTGGTCCTCTTGGTTAATAATAGGAAAATGTCTCTATGTGGTATTAGTATGTCTTTCTATTAGTAACATTTTTCTAATACCTGCTAGTCTATCTTTTAAACAAAGAAAGAACAGACCCCAAGCCCAGAGCCTTCAGCAAGCCATAGGAGCTGACCAGCATTAATAATGTTATTTTATTTGTTCTTTGTTTTCATAGTTTCTTTCCACTTTGCAGCAGTGATATAAAATTTTCTTTTTGAATGAATATAGTTAAGTGAAAAGAATGACTCAAATATACAGACAAATATGAATCACATGAGAGCACAGGACTTTTCAGAGTTAAGATTACTAGGTATATTTCTCCCCTTCTGTTCTTTAGAATCACTCCCAAATATCCAGAAGAATGAGGAACCAAAATACAGTCGCCATCTTTACTGACACTAGAGGCCATCTGTGAGGCTTAACCACAATATGTTAAAATGGAAAGCTGATAGATAAGAGAAGACCAAGTCAGAATGAGGTTGTGTTGCCATGATAAAAATATGTGGGCTCGGTGAAAGCCTGTGTAACTAACTCTACTGTCTGGTCCTCCCTGTGCCCT
Source organism: Mustela nigripes (assembly GCF_022355385.1). Lineage (NCBI taxonomy): Eukaryota > Metazoa > Chordata > Mammalia > Carnivora > Mustelidae > Mustela > Mustela nigripes. The sequence goes on from NC_081573.1 coordinate 31,109,233, forward strand.
TTCTTTGCCTTGTTCCCAATACGCACCATTGGCCTAATAACCCATAAGCTGAAAATGGAGGGTCAACAATTCATCTATGGGGAACCTGGAGCTAGAGAAAATACATAGAACTGCCCTAGAAAGCTGACCATTCACTATGCTCTCTTAGATGCTCAGGACCCCCAGTCTATTGCTGCATTCCTAAATACAAACTGTCCATCAAGAATTCACATCTATTAAAAGAGAACCCCCACAAAGAAAGCCAGAGACCAAACAGGAAACCAGAAGTAGAGAAATTCTGAGACATCAGAGATAATGCAAGGAATAGAAGAAAATGTCATGAAGTTACAATGAACATTCACAGAGGGATGAGAAATGTACAGCATCCAGGAAGCAAGAATGGGATGTAGTTAGTTTTTAAGTTTTGACCAGAGAATAAACAAAAAAGGACCCTATAAATTCCAAGTAGGTTTGAAGAAATAATAAATGCAATTGGCAGATTGGAAGGTACAGTTGACAACATCTTTCAGTAATGAAATAAAAAGATAAAAAATGGAAAGATAATATGAAAAAATTACAAGATCTCCTCATGAGGTCTGACATCTGACTATACAGCCTTCTAGAAAGAACAGAGAGAACACAAAATGGAGGAGTGAAATGTATCAAGGAAATAGAGACACCTGGGTGGCTCAGTGGGTTCAGCGTCTGCCTTTGGCTCGGGTCATGATCCTGGAGTCCTGGCATCAAGCCCAGTGTTGAGCTCCCTGCTCAGCGGGAAGTCTGCTTCTTTCTCAGTCTGTGTCCCCTCCCCCACTCATGCTCTCTCTGTCTCAAATAAATAAATGAATAAAATCTTTAAAAACCATATATCAGGGAAATATTCCAGGACTAAAGGACATGAGTTTTGTCATATTTGTTGAGAGGACCCACCCAGAAGTAAACACAGTGAATTTTTACAAGTTCTACCTAAGGCTCAATGGTACATAGTTCAGAAGACAAAATATAGAGACCCTGAGAATTTCTGAGAGGAAAAAAGAAGTCCTATCCCACCCAAAGGACTGGGAAGAAGAAAGGAATCACAGTGTTAACACTGGTAGAAAAGAAATAGAGTCTTTAACATATTGAATAACAATGACCTTGCAATCTTGAATTCTATATCCAGCCAAAATAGCAGTGTCAGGGTAGAATCAAGACATCTCATGGACAGCATATCTACCTCCCCTGGGCTCTTCCCAGGCAGTGACTAGAGAATGTATTTCATCAAAAAAGAGAGTTTGGGATCCAGGAAATAAATCTAACATGTGAAAGAAGTGAAAAGAATTCCAGGACAAGGTAATATTTACAGCCATTCACCAGTCCTCAAGGGCAACTGGTGCTGATTGAAGGACAGAGGGTTTCAGGAAGAGAGGCTTTAGGAAAAATAAATTAAACCGGTAGACGATCTAATATTTTGAACACAGCGATAATTCTATTAAGAAGTTACTGGAGGAGATGGGAAGAAGTTTAAATGGGTATTTTAAAAAGCTACTAAGAAAATGAAAAAAAAAAAAAAAAGAGAGATAATTGACTCCAACAAAAGATGCACTTTCCAAAAAGGAAACATAATATGGCATTCCACTAGCCTCAACAGCAAATGATATTTGGAGTGTCATAAAAATGAAAATGTTGGATACTGCCTTAATTAGAAAATTATATATGGTCCTGCTGGGAAATCTGAGGGAAAGGAAACAGGGCAGGTGTGTGTGTGTGTGTGAAAAAAAAAAAAAAAAAGCCAACTTCTTATTTACCAAAGTAGAAAGTCAATATAAAAAGCCTAAAATTAATGAATCAAGAAATAGCTGTATCATCATTTTATCTGTTAGAAGCATGGAGGTTAATGCCTGAAGAAACCACTAAAAGAATTAAAGTGAATGCTTCTGGAGAGGTGGATGGGGGTGAGTAGCCAAAAATGTTGTCCTTCTATTATAAAACTTTTAGCATTATTTCACTGTTTAAATTATGTGCCTTATTACTTTGGAAATGTTTAATATGCTTAAAGTAAAAAATATATAGTATGGGTATTTCACAATGGGGTAGAAGCTTCTCATTTTTCCCTATTGCCATTCTCCCATTTTCCTCCACAAGAGAGCCACAATTTTTCTCTAGGCATTTGTCCATCTAGAATAAAGGTTAGGTTATCCAGGGTCCCTTGCAGCTAAATATGGCCGTGTGACTTCATTCTTGTCAACCAATGACAAACAGCAGTAGTATATATAATTCTGAGGTGTGTCCTTAAAGGTGTGTCCTTACACAGTTTGAAGTGTGTGGCTCTGTTTTTTTGTGTCCCCCTACCTCCTGCTAGAGTTCCAGGAGCCATGATGATTTTGGGATGGTGGCCACACACGGCCGAGCCACAAAACAGGAGAGGCCCGGGTGTCTACTACCACACCATGCCCTGGAGCGACTACTTCCAGACTTCTGGAAAATGAGGGAGACATTCAGTTTGTCTTCTTAAAAGCCATTGTTAACTTGGGGACTTTGAAATGAAAACCAATACAAATCCAACTAATGCACATGAGTATGTCAACCATTATGGCGGAGGCATGCAAATAACTAGACTTGGGAAACACTGACCCAGAGGACATGAGTGGAGGGCAGTGGAGAGGGCAGAGCAGCAGAGCAGAGAGCTCTTTCTTGAGGACCAAGAAGAGTCATGTAAGTGGAAGGAACCATGCCTTACATTCTGGTAAGCCCCATTCGAGAATAGAAGGTAGAATTCAAGAGAAGAGTTGCTTACTAAGAGTCTGTCAGCGTGACCCACCTACAGAGTGCATGAGATTCAGTCCTTGCCTTCAGTGCCTGTGGTCTAGTGGGAACCTGCAAGGTATCCATATAGCTTACGGATTATGAATGATGGTGGCCCCGGTGGCGGATCACAATCCGCTCTCTACGTGTCATACGCAGACTCTCACTGAGTCCTCAGGCAACCAACTGTGTGATTCTGGCACATCTATGAACATTTCCATTCCAGAGGATGAAACTAGGATTCCAAGAGGTTGTCTAAGTTCCCAAGGACATGCAGGGAGAGTTACTGTCATTCTGAACTACAACACCCAAGGCCAACGATAAAGTGCTAAGTCTGAGGTTCAGACGAAGGAAGGGGATGAGATGATATCTGAGCTCGATGGTGCAGCAAATCTTTGAGCCGGACCCAAAAGTGCCAAAAGGCGAAGCTGAAAACAAGAGGAATTCTAAGTGGTTGGAACAGTGTGAGCAAAGGGATGAAGGGTGGAAAACCCCAGGCTGGCTTGGGAAATTGGGAGCAGATGAGTCTAGCTGGGGGAGAGAGTGTGGTGACACAGTGGGGGACGAGGCTAGAAATGCAGGGTGAGCACCTGGTCCCACCAACCTCCTGCAGAGGCAAGACATGGGCACCAGTTTCTATAGGACATGCATGGTCGCTGCGGAAGGTTGTTTCCTTTACTTGCTTTTTGTTTTTTTCTTCATTAAACCCATCAGATATCTGCACTATATTTAGTTGAAAAGTGACTGCTCCTCCATGAGCATGGATGAAGGCCACCTTGGTCCCAATCCCATCATTGTCTCTATTCTTTTTTTTTTTTAAGATCTTATTTTATTTATTTGAGAGAGAGAGAGAGAGCATGAGCAGGGGGAAGGGAAAGAGGGAGAAGCAGGCTCCCCACTGAGCAGGGAGCCCAACATGGGGCTCGATCTCAGGACCCTGGGATCATGACCTGGGCCGAAGGCAGACACTTAACTGACTGCGCCACCCAGGCACCCCTTGTGACTTCTATCCTTTACGCTGCTCCTGTGGCAGGATGGCTATGGGGGCCAGTGGGATGTTTCCGTGCTCCTGCCTTAGATTCCATTCCTAGAGGAACGATTTCTAGGCAGATCACTGCCCAGAGAGTGCAAGGACCCATCAAACATGTATATATTCTCAAAATGCTTTCGTGTATCATGACCATCTTGTTTCTCATGAAAGCGTCCCTCCTGTGCATTTTTTTGCCAGATAGGAGGAACAGCGTGAGACCCGGAGCCAGCTTGGAGAGGGGCCTTTATTGCCCTGAAACCGGGAAAGGATGGGTCTGGTCCACATAGCCCTCCCCTCCGTGCAGCTAGGACCTGACTCTGGAGCAATTTCACCAAAGTATCTTTCCCCTTGTTTGCCAGCTTCCCTCTGGGCACAGGCTGCCAGTTGGATGGAGGCATTAACTGCACTTAAAGAATGAAAAGATGAGCCAGGCAGAAAAGGACGGAACTGGCTCAGAGAGCAATCGGGGCAGTGCTGGGAGCCGGCAATGCAGCCTTGGACTCTGTTGATACCAGACGTGTAGCCTGGAACACAGACAGAGGATCCTCGGATCAGGGTGTGTTGAGAACCAGAGAACTCTCCCCATGGACCCAAGCCCATCCAAATCATCTTTAAGATCAAATAAAAAGGCTGAGGGGCCCTCTACTGTGGGAGGCATGGCCCCACACCAGGAGGACAGAGGCCTGTTTCACTCACTCTGGGCACCTGTGCTGGCTGTCATGCGGCCACCTGCCACCGTGCCCCCCTCTCTGTTCAGCACTGTTCCTGTCATCCTTCAATGTGCCATCAGTGCCCTTAGCCTGTTTGTTGTGAGATGCAGCCCCTACTGCAAGTCTCTGAATAACCCATTCTTAGCTTGTGTAAGCCTGGAGACACCAAGGGAGGCCCATGTATCAGAAGTCTAATGGTTTAAAGGACTTAAATAGTCTACAGAACAGAACATTGTAGTCTGTTCTATCCATCCAGCCAGCCAAAGAGAACTTTGCAACCATCTCAGAAGGCTTAGCTCTGAGTTCTGGATTCTTAACTCCTCAGTGTTAGGCTAGCAGCTTACTTTCCTTCTCTCCCTGCCCCAGGTCCCTTGCACGTCAGGAGGGGCCTCTCACTCAGGCCTGTGGAGCTTACATTCTGTCTCTGCCCACATTCCGCACACACAGCCCAGGGCTGGTCACACAGAGGCCTGGTAACCCTCAGAGACCAAATCTGAGCAGTCCTGGAAATGGGCTTGCCTGGTGTGGAAGGGAAGTTTCTAGCAAGTTGGGTCCAGGACTAGCCTCTAAGCCAGTGGTTGGCAAACCATGGGCTGCAGGCAAGTCTGGCCCACTGCCTGTTTGTGTGCGTGCGTGTGTGTGTGTGTGTGTGTGATCTGTCAACTTCAGAACATTTTTTCCGTTTTTAGATGACTGAAAAACAATCACAGAAGAATAATTTTCAGTGTAAAAATGATGTGGAATTCCCATTGCAGTGTCCATAAATAAAGTCTTCCTGGAGTCCAGCCACACTCATTCACCTGCACACCATCATTAGCTACTTTTGTGCTTCTTGGAGGGAGCTGAACATTTGAGATGGAGACCTTTGGGCCCACAAAGCCCGAATTATTTACCACCTAGCCCTTTGCAGAGACCAAAGTGTGTGTTACTTCTGACATTTTACTAGGCAATGCAGCCTGTGCAGCCTTGCCTTAATGATTTTTTAAAAATTTTTTTAAAATTGTGGTAAATTGCATACAAAATTTACCATCTTCACCAGTAGCTAAGTATATAGGTCAGAGGTATTAGGTTACATAATCGTGCAACTGTCACCATCCATCCCCAGAATGTTTTCATCTTTCCACACCAAAACTGTCCCCATGAAACACCCGCTCCCCATTCCAGCCCCCGCCAGCCCCTGGCAGCCGCCATGCTCCGTCCTGTAGCTGCGCATTCAGCTCTCCTAGGTACCTCAGATGAGTGCAGGCATATAGTCATTGTCTTTTTGTTCCTGGCTTTTTTCACTCAGCACAGTGTGCTCGAGGTTCATTCATTTCAGAGCCAGTGTCAGAATTTCCCTCCTTTTTTAAGGCTGAATCGTATTCCACTGAATGGACATACCACTATGTTCATCCATTCATGCAGGGAAGGGCACGTGGGTTGCTTGCATTGTTGGTGACTGTGAATAATGGGATGAACGTGGGTGTGCAAGGCCCCTTTCAGGACCCTGGGAAGGACCCATTCTTTTGGGGGCACAAGGGAGTGCTTTGTTTTCCTGTGCTTTGCAGAGATGGCGTTTTGTGTTTTTTGTTTGTTTGTTTTAAATAAACTCACGACTTCTGTCGAGGAAGTCACTACAGGTGGGATAGAAGCAGCAAGAGAACCAGAATGAGAAGTGGAGCCCGGAAATGGAACCGAAAGGCTGCCCTCTCGTGATACAGTCTCCGAGGAGGAGAAGTTGCTTATGGATGAGCCAAAAAAAGTAGTTTCTTAAAAAAAAAAAAAAAAAAAAAAAAAAAAAAATTAGAGTCAGGTTGTGGAGGGGGGCAGAAGAAGGGAATCTCAAGTAGACCGCACACTGAATGGGGATCCCAACGCAGGGCTCCATCTCATCGCCCGAGATCATGACCTGAGCCAAAATCAACAGTAGGACACTTAGTGGACTGAGCCACCCAGGCGCCCCCAGACAGTTGTTTCTTGAGGCGGACTCTGTTCCTGGTGAAGGTGCCGTGAAGACTGTTGGAATGACTGGAATGATCAGAACATTGCATGAACTTAGCTGACGAAGCAGAGGCAGGGTTCGAGTGGACAGACTCCAATTCTGAAAGAAGTTCTGCTGCGGATAAAATACCATTAAACAACATCGCATGCGGCCGAGACGTCATTCGTGAAAGGAGGAGCCGATCCGTGCTGTAAACGTCATTGCTGCTTCACACCCCAGCTGCCCCAGCCTTCAGGAATCACCGCCCTGATCAGGCGGCAGCCATCCATATCCAGGCAAGACCCTCCCCCAACAAAAAGATTAGGACTCTCTGAAATCTCCAAAGGTGGTTAACGTTTTTAAACAACAAAGTAGTTTTAAACTAGAATACATACATTTTTCAGGAATAGTGCTCTTGCACTCTTAATGGACCACAGCAGAGTATAAACACAAATGTTTTTATTTACTTATTTTATTTTTAAAATTTTAAAATTTTCTTTTTGAAAATTTTTATTTATGTATTGGATAGAGAGAGACGCAGTGAGAAAGGCAGTACAAGCAGAGGGAGTGGGGGACGGAGAAGGAGGCTTCCTACTCAGCAGGGAGCCAGATGCGGGGCTGGATCCCAGGACCCTGGAATCATGACCTGAGCAGCAGGCAGACGCTTAACCGACTGAGCCACCCAGGCGCCTCTAGACACCATTTTTAGACGCGCTGGGAACCCAGAACTCTCATCCCAAGAGCGATATTGCAGTGGTCTGGAACGGAAGCTGCAGTGTCCCTGAGGTGTGCCTGTGCCTCGAAAGAGAATTCCTGGATCGTGTGGTAATTCTGCTTAATTTTTGGAGGATCCACCCTCTTGTTTTCCAGAGTGACAGACCATCTGACATTTACCATTCCCACCCACAGCAGGCAGCCTCATTGTTTAAAGCCAAAAAAAACTCTTGGTGGTGTCTGTCTGACAAAAGAGGCACCCATCTTTAAAAAAAAAAAACAAAAAACATAAACAAAAACAAAAACAAATCTAATCTCCCAAGGGCAGTTTTCAACCCTGACTGCACATGAGAATCATCTGGGGAGCTTACAAAAAATAGCAGTGTGTGCATGCGCGCACGCGCGCGTGTGTGTGTGTGTGTGTGTGTCGGGCAGGTGGATGGACACTGCAGACCAATGAGATCGGAATTCCTGAGGGTAGAGTCTGGTACAGATATTCTGTCCATTGGCCCAGGTCATTCCCCAAAGCAGCCTGGGTCAGGAGTCACTGCCCTTGGACAACTGGCTGTAGGGCAACTGCAGCCAGCTTTTAAAATAACTCGTCTTTCTCCTCTTGCTACATTTGACTTTCCGAGGACCCAGCTCCAGGAAGCAATAGACATGTCCCTAGAATCATGAGTGGTGTTGGGCATGGAGGTGGTGACACACAGTTTCCTGGTGTGATAGCGGGTGTGTTGAAGACAGACGCCATCTGGAGTAGAGAGAGCAAGGGCTGGGACTGGGCTGGTCACACCCTGTGCCTTCAGCACCTTTCCCCTTTCAGGGACATCTCTAGGGCCACCCTGTCCCAGACTCTTGGCATCTGTCCCTCTGGGAGTGTACCTCCCCGCCCTGCCACTCCCCCTCCCCCTCCCCCGACTTAGGAGTCCTAAGCCTGTGTGGCTGAGATCCGTCCTCTCCATTCCCAGCCAGGTCCAGGTTCTGGATCTTCCTCCCTCAAGTGACATTAAAATAACCTTCTGGGTCAGAATCAGGCAAGGGACAGGTGGAAAGGTCCTATTTCGTACACTTTTCCCCAGAATCAGAGTAGGCGTTTTCTTCTGCAAAGTTAATTTCTGGAGCATCGTTTAGCTTGGTTACCTTCTGAGGGAGGCACAAACACCGAGAAAGAGTTTAAGCATGGCTTTGGTGAACTAGATTGAGGCACGGCCACACTCTGTGCTTAAATGATCTAGAATGATGAAGACTGGTTAGTATTTTTTTTTTTCCCCAAGAGTGGCCCTTGTAGGTTTAATTGTAAAGTGTAATTACTTCAAGACATCATAATTTGTTGTGTACAATATAAATCAGTAGAACTCCACGGAATCATGTTTTTAATGTAGACCCCAAATAAAATGTTCTTTTATGACATAGCAGATGTTTCTTAATTCACTAGCGCCATGCATTGGGGTATTAAGATTATTTCTTGGCATTTTATTATGAATAACATACTTGCTCCATCATTAAGTAGGCCATTAAAGACATAAACAAGCTTTTATGTCCCGGTTTTCAACAGCTGCTGGTGGTCTACCAAGTGATAATCCAGCTTTCAGCAAATATTCTTCAGCTCTGAGAAATAAATACATTTAATAGGGAACCTCGGGTCACTCCACCGCTTCTGGGATCCTGGCTTGGGAAAATTCTCAAGGCTGGAAAAACGGACCCAAGGGCGAGTTGTTTTGAGAGCCCGTGTTTCCTTCAGAAAGCGTGTGTGTTGGTGAGTGGGGCAGGGGTTGGGGGGCGGGTTCTTTAAGAGAAACTAAACATTTAAAAGAGAAAAGAGAGAAATGCACAAGAGACAGACAGAGACAGACAGAGAGAGAGGCAGTGTTTTGCAGAGGGTGCGGGACGCTCTTCCCCTTCCTGATGGACTGGGAAGACATGCTCGCCGGTCCTGTAACCTGCACTTTGAAGGAAATCAGCTGAGTCGGTTGTATGCACGAAACAAAGAGAGGTGAAGATCCGTGTAGGTCACAGGTTCCCGTTCAGTCACTGGCGTCGAATCCGAGCGGATGTGACCCCTATGTGACAATGTTCCCAAGGTGTGCCGAGAGGAGTTTCATGTCTCCAGCTCGGATGGGAGCCAGATAAGCCCTCCCTCTCCCCCACCTTGGACTTCCTAAAGATAACAACTCTGGGCAGCCGGGGAGCACGGTTAGGGAAAGAGCTGAGATAGGAAATAGCAAGCCTGTATTATCCTTGGCTCGCCTGTTCCTTGCTTCCTGTACCAAAGGTAGCCTCGAAGGGTGCGAAACTTTACAGTGCTAATGTACACAATGACATCCTCCTACAAGCAGCTGTTAGGAGAAGAAAAAGGAGCAGGAGTAGGTAGGGGAGACCAGATACAAATTTGCACAGAGTCTCGGTCGCCCTCCCCTTGTCCCCCTTGCAAAGGTTGGGACAGTGAATGAAAGAAGAGGAAAGGGGAACAGATTTTTAAGCCTGTTCGATTTCAAATCTGTTATAAGACCTGTCATCCACAGGAGGTAGGAGAAAGAGTTGCAATTTATATAGTGAATCAGGTGGCTTGGACCTTGGCGGGACATCACTCCCCAGTACCCGGGAAACACTGTTTCAGCCTTCCTACTCTAAAGGTTATGGGCCGAAAGGCAGTTGGGCAAAACTGTAACCATTTTGTCCTGAATGACGAGCGCTACAGCAGAGAATGTCTATAGGAAAAAGGCCTTTGTCTTTTGTTCTTTTCTTTAAATAGGATTTAGTAATAAATTTTCTTTTCCTTCTTCTCCTTTTTTTTTTTTTTTTTTTGGTGGTTGCTGATGAGGGTTTATTTTCTTTTTGTGTTCTATTTCATTTTGTAGTTGGATGGACTATTGTTCTGGGACTGGTGAAAACAGGGGAGGGGGGCCGGAGGCAGGAACCACATTGTGAGTGAACTTGGCAAAAGGAGAGCTAAGAGGTAACTGTCCCATCCAGTATAGTATCTGAGGTTTGCAGGGCTCCTGCTTCACTGATTCCTCCACGACCACAGTTAAAATATTCCGCTGCCCCAGCAGAACTAGAAATGCACCCAGCATGGCCTCATCATTTTTTTTTTTCAATGCTCACCTGATTGGAAAGTGACGCTCGATACCACTTTTCCATTGTGTTAATTACAGCTGTAATAGGGTTTTATTGTGCCCTTGATGACATCACTTTGGAAACATCATTCAATTGGGTGGCCCGTTTTCCTCTGAATGATTATATAAAATAAACACGCAAGCCTTCTTTTTATAGCCATCAACTGTGTCTCTAAACACACGCACGCACACACACACACACGCATTTTTAACCATGTCAGAAAGGAAACAGAGCTGCCAACTTCACAGCATTCTTCATGAGTTTGAATTAATATTGGTCTATTAAAAAGAGCTGTAATCAGAAGAAAAAAACTTAGCCCGATTTGCACAGCAAATACATTTCACAGTTGTTTTGGACAAATGCCCTCAGTGAATATGTTTAAAGTCATGTACAACAGGCATATGTTATCACAAGTAACCATGTTTTAATAAACACTTCATCTTTTTGTATTGCTTTCTTTCCATCACAATAATAGAAATATAACGCCATATATCACTGTAAAACACATTTCCACATAAATGCTGATAAGCACAAAATATTTTTCATCATTTACATTTTAACTGTAATAATATATGGCAGGATTAAAGCTGCATCCATCATATGTCTAACTAACCTTGCTGTAATGAATTTTTAAATGTAATAGTTTCTGTCGCAAAGTAAAATCGTACATAATGTCTACTGACACAGTACGCTGGCGGATAGGTGGTTTTTAAAATGCAAACACAACTTCATTTCTAATTAGATCTATAAACTTCGCCACTTCCATTCCTGGCCATCAGCATCCCCCCATTCCCCCCCGCAACACACACATACACACACACACCCGCAGGATTATTTAAAGCAAGAAATACGGGAGGCAGGAATATGTGAAGTACTGCCGAACAGCTCAGTCCCTGAGTTATTTAAAATCACTCGCTGGTTGGAAACCCTGTGAATTCAGTGTGTGTGCTTGTGAGTGTGTTCGAGAAGAGTGAGGCACCCAATAGAAACAAAAGCTTCCAGAAAATCAGAGTGAGAAAAGCATTTGAGGGCACCTAGTGGGGCTCTGCTACTTTGGGGGTACCCTCTTTCTGCCCAGTGCCCGGGATCAGATTTGGAGGGGTAGGGGGCACAGAGGGGGGCTCCGTGCCATGAAGATCTGGGTCAAGGACAAATGCATTCCCCCCTCTCTCTCTCTCCCTCTCTCTCTCTGCTTGAAGTAACAAATAAGCCGACTCACCAGAGAAGAATCATTAAAAATAATTTGCACAAGCTTTCGGTGGTGTGAGCTCTTTTTTGATACAATATTTCCTTCCATGATTATCACTGCGGACATGTTCCAGCCATATGGAAGCGAGCTAGGCTGGGAGCTTCCTCAATACCTGAGTGGTTAATTAGGAACCGTTGCCCGGCCACAAGAAGCAGGTTTGAAATCCCTCTTCAGTCTCCGACAATGAGTAGCTTTTTTAGCAGCAGAAGTCACCAGGGACAGCCAGAAGCGAGGGTAATTATTTGAGATAACACACAGCTGAAAAGAGTGTGTGTGAGTGCAGAGGGGGGCTGGGGGGCGGGGGGAGCGGGGGGAGAGATGTGCAGTTGAAAGAAGGGCAACAGTAGAGAAAAGTCTATAATAAAAAGGTCAACATCTCCTATTTTTCTGTACAGTGTCGACAGTCTGTAATGCCTTTTTAGCATGAATGACAACGGATTCTGTCTTTTTTTTTTTTCTAAAAAAAAGGGAATATCTTATTTTGTATTCAAACTTTGCAATTGTGAGTTCAAGCCCGTCAGCTCATTCTGAATAGGCTATTCTCACTTTATCAGGGTTTGCTGAACTGACTTTGATTGCATTGTTGCAAAATAGCAGTAATTTTTCCATTAACCCGTACAAACCCTCAGCGAGCAGGAGAACAAAGAAATATCAGAGGGATGAAAGCCATGAGCGCCGGGAGGGAAGCCAGGAGTTTCCTAAATGGCTTTCCTATGTGGCTCATGGAACTGCACACACCGGCTTCTCAGGCTGGCTGGGGCTTGTTGAGGATGCTGTTTTAGGCTCCCTTTGGGGTCCCTTGGGGTTTGAGTCTCAGTGGGCACCTCTCGTCCTCTCTGCCAATTTCCATTGTTTCCACGATGTTCACAGGGGTTGGGAAGCAGGGGGCTGGGTTTCCCTCCCTTCAGAGGGACCATGTTTTATCCTGTATCGTGCCCACGCCAGGAACCTCGGTCTTCCTCTAGAATCGGACTCAGGAGGGCTCAAAGCCCGTCAGAACCCAAGATCACCCAGACACGGAAGGGCCTTCCTTTCCCCCAAGGAAGACCCCAGCGGGCAAGGGATGGGGAAGGTGGTGGGGAACCAGTTCCTTTGGCAGCTGGAAGTGAGCAAAGAACCCCAAAGCCCTCCTATCTGACATGTTGGTGGGCTCGGTATCAACCCCCACCCCCCCACCCCGCCAGGTTACGGGATGGCAGGTGCAGTGGATCGATTTTGGGTTTCAAGGTAGCCACGTGAAGCTGTGGTTCTACATAAACGTGGCCGCCCTTGCCTGTCGTTCTAATGATGGTGGCAAACACGGCGAGCCGGGGCCCCCACTCTCCCCTCTGTGCGCGGGAGGTCCGTTTGGAAGCCTCAGACACAGCTGAGATGCTGTGTTCCCGCACAAAATCCCCAAGCCAGGATACTGATGGGTGTTATGTTGATCAACATGGAAGTGTGGCTTTTTGGGTTTGTTTTTTAAATTCGAAGTGTCAAGTTCAGCCCATCTTTGGCATGTGGCTCTCTGCTGGGAGGGGGCGGGGGGGGGAGACGGGCAAAGAACTGAGGGCTACACGGGCTTTGATCTCCTGGCACGCCCGCCCCCCCACCAGCCCCCCAAAACAACCCGCTCGAGCAGAGCAAGGGTGGCTTCACCAGAAAGCCATGCCTCAGCTTTGTTTAGGAACTGTCCAATATATTAATTATCTCCTTCACCTCTGCTGCGTGGTACTGTCACACCGCACACCAGTCTTTAGGAAATAAAAGTGAACACGTTGAGCCCGCGGTACCCTGCTCCCATAATATCCAGGCCCTGACAACGCCTGAGCTGTCAGATGAGAGGCGGCATCACTGGAATAAAGTTGGGCAGATGTGTGATAATGAGACAGAAGCGTGCAGATGCTAATAGAACTCACCAGAACAGGCCTGCCTTAGTTAGACGGATCTAGGTAGCAGCTGCCGGGTGTCAGGACGCCCGGATGCTACTTTCTCTTGATTCTCATTTAAGAACTGCTTCGCGTGCGGCTGTCTGTCAGTGAACTTTTCCCTCTCAGGAGCTCCAACCCCTAGGTGATCAGTCACATTTCGACATAACTAGATGTCAAAAGAAGTTTAAGTTGTAGGACGGCTTGTGATGCCAGCCTCTGGCCCCTTAATAATCCGCTCTTGGAAACTCTGGCGCCTTTTCCTGCATTTTGTTTTCTTATTAAAATACTGGCTAAGGCTTTGTCAATATCTATGTCAGCAACTGTGAGCTCAAGACAATATTATCCTAAGCATAATTTAATTTTAGATGTGCGGCTCAGACCCAAGCTGGCCGGAGAGGGGGAGACTGGTGTTGAGCAAACAGGAGGGTCCCTCCGAGTGGCCCATGGTAGCATCCTTAATTCCAATGAGTCTGTCGTGTGGGTCTTTGGTATCAGCCCCAGATGAGACACTGGGGGTCAGAAGGGGAAATCGGGGGAAATCGGGGCGGGTCACCATGGGTGTCCCCGTGAGCTGTTGCTCCTGGATTCAGAGTGTGGCCATGGGGCCAAGATGGCTAGGTCAGACTTACGAGGTAGTGATTCCAACCCACAAAGGTAGGAAACGGACATAACCTGGGGACTCTCATCTCAGACACCCACAAAAAAGACACCACACCCTTTGAACGGGCGTGTGAACTTTATAAGGTCCTTACCGGTCTCTGGGAGGCATGGGCTCCTTTGGATGGCATGTTTGGTGATGAGCTGGGGATGGCCATCTGGGGGGGGGGGGCAGTGATATGTGACACACCCGCCACATATGCAGTGAAGCCCATCAGTTCTTGCCCTTTCCTGTGAGGCAGGTGTCTCTGGGAGCATGGAATTGGGTTGGGTCAATTTGTTCTCCAAATAAGTTCATCTTCTCCCACCACTGTTTACATTTCCATTGGGAAAATAAATACTACACGTCGCTTCTGCCTGCTGTATTTTCTTAGAGATTTTAATCCCGATTCCTCACGGAAGGTTCACACACACACACACACACAGGGCCTCCAACCCTGGTGTGAAGGCATCACAGTTCATCAAATGCTTTTGTTTTTCCTCTTCAGACGGGGAAAGATGTGCTATGGAAGACTAATGCTGCATTGACATAATGAAGCGTTTGGGCGAATCTCACGTTTCTCAATCAGAGAACCAGCCAGTCTCATCCGGAATGTTCTCAGACGCCTGCCACCGCCCACCTCCACCCACTGCCTCCCCCCAAATAGAGTTCTTCCTTAAACCTTCCACACGCTGGCCGTTAGACACTCATATACGCTCTCTACCAATCACAATTACCGCCCCTCTCCCTGCCACTCCCTGCCCCCTGTCCCCCCCACCCCCCCAGCCCAGATTCTGATATTTAGTGCCTGGAAGCTCATTAGTACTTCACTGCTTTACCCTGGAGTTTTAAATTTTTAAGCAGCTAGGGTTCATCTAAGAGGTCTTAACCTTATAATTTGTAATAACTTAGAGATTGCGCATCTGAAGTGTGTGTTATTTGAAAAAATGCTCCTTCTCCTTCTCCTTCTCCGGCCATTGATTTGCTTCCTCTTCCAGTTGGGGGATGTCCTACTAAATCAGGTGATGGAAAACGCTCATTTTTACTCCGTAGTAAAACACAAGCAATTATGAGACATTCCTAACAGGGATTGATCTTGCCTGAAAAGAAGGCCTGGGGTGTCGGAAGCAAGTGTAAGGGCAGCAGAGATAAACGGAGGAGTGCCAGAGAGGTAAGATTCTGGACAGACTAACACCTGGGCCCGAATATCTGTATGCTTGGACCTTAGCAGCCCCCAACCACCCCCACCCCCACCCACCGCTGAAGTTGACAACATGCACTTCCGGATTTTGACTGCGTGGGGCGCTGTGCCAATGAGCTGTTTAATTCTGGTCAAGGTGCAACCTCCCTGGGCTTCAGACCTTCTTCGCTCTGAAACAGTAAGAGAAATCTGTCCCTTGCTTGATGTGAACATTCAAGGAGATCCCACAAGTAAATTATCCAACACAGAGCGGGGGATGTGCGAGCTCACAATAGAAACACCAACCTTTGGGCACGGGAGGGAGGGCACACCCGTGGTTAGACCCGGCCCTCAGACCTCAACACTGGGAAGTTCTCGGGTTCCTGGGGAGCAAGAGACCCACACACATAGAGCTGATGAGACTATGCAAGAAGCCAGCACGAGGAGATGTTTTTCCTTTTATTTCTGCTGCTTACAACAGGGCCGGGCTCCCGCTACACTGACTAAACTTTGTCTAAAAATTATCTAAGGACCCCCTAATGTGTGTCGATGCCACACATGTCAGATGTGTCAGCCTCTTCCAGTAATGACTCTCTGACATAAACAGTAAGGAAGAAATATTACAATTACCGAGGGGTGCCAAAGCCCGGCATGCATTTTCATGAGGGGTCTTGGTGAATGGCAGCGTGAGCTCTGTAATCATCTCCCCCTGCCAGCAGAGCTGGCCAAAGAAAGCTCTCATCCCCCCAAAGACAATTAAAATGAGTTAAATGAATTAAAAAGGCCCTTCCCAGTTAAAGTACAGTCAGAGGTTAGAAACAGTAGTATTTGGGTTTATGGAAACTCCACGGCTGCCAAGCCTTCGGAGTTGTGGCTCGCGGGGGAGTCATTTCAGTGGGAACCTAAATAACTTACGAAATTGGAGGCAATGTGCATAATTTTAGATTTCTGCGAGGCTGTTTTCATTCTCCCATTTATTCTGGCTCCTTAGGTCAAGAGAAATATCTTTTTACCTAAAATCAAATTGAGAGGGAGTGGGGTGGAGGGTGTGGGTGTGCCTTGTCTTGAATACAGTGGGACAACTATTTGGAGACAGTGGGAAGAGCAGGCTTGGGGACAGGTTAGCTGCGAGAGGAAGCATGCTCTGAGTCCCTTTTCACCACTCACCAGCTGGGATCTCTTGCAGGTGACCTCAACCACTCCGTGCCTCGGTTTCTCCATCTGCAAAATGGGGTTGTTTCTACCTCGCAGGGTGGTCGTGACAATGAAGGGCTTAGCGGATTGTCTGCCACAGTTGGCGGTGGCTATGGCCACCCCCGTCTCCGCAAGACAGGAAGTGAAAACCGTGGAGGTGTGAGGGACTGGGAGCCCTGGGACCACTCCCCAAGCGTTCCTGAGCACCAGATGCTGACAAGCCATGGGGGCCATGGGAGACTATTATCCGGCGTTCCTGCTGTCGCCCCAAACGTCCTGGTCACCTGCACGTCCGGATCTGGTCTCCCCGACCCTGGCCACATGCCGTCGATTTCATAAGAAATTCTATCGGGATTTCTGTCCGCTGCATAAGAAGGATGCCTCCTGCTTCCTCTGCTACCCCCCCGCCCGCGGGTCCCCAAAGTCCCCAAGTGTGTGTATGCACTTGCCCATTACATGCACAAACTCCATCAGAAAGCATTTGTCTACACCCTCTTTATTCACTTTCAAAGGGTTAAACAGCCTATTTACTGGGCTGTCAACAATCCAAGGCCCAAATCGTGAAGAAAGCCCCATCCAGTTTTGTGCGGCCAAAAGCCTTGTCTTTGCTGGCCTGTTCTTGTTACTGTCATGTAATATCCATGACAATCGTGTTGGGCTTTTTTTTTTTTTTTTTTTTTTTTTTTTAGGGGCTCTGTGGGGCTCAATCTGAGGGGCCACTTTAAGCCAGGAAAGGCCTTTATTTATGTGGATTTGAAAGGGCCTTGAGAAGGTCCTTCCCCTCAGAACCCTCTTTCCGCAGGTCACCGTGGTTTCAAAAGGATTTAAATGCGGAGACGGCAATCAGTACTTCCATCACGTTCTAATAGACTGACATGAGCATTTGTGCCTGAAAGACAGGGGAAAAAGTGATGCAGATTTTCCCTAAATTGGACTGACGCACAAAGCAGGCAGAGTCACCGAGCGCTCACACCCTCCTTTGCACTTCTGACCAGCGCCGCACAAAGAGAGCCGTGGGAAGCTGCCCAGGAGCCGGGCCGGGCCATTTCCATGGGCCATATGGAAATTTTGTTTTGTGTACAGAGAAAGTGTCTGATAACAGTGACCTTAGCTGCCATATGTGGGCAGTGAATAGGGCCAGAGGAAACCACTCCACAATCTGACCCCCAACATATGGACCAGCGGCCCAAGGAGACTTTCACTTGCCATCTCGCCGGCAACCCCGGGGGATTTCATTAGATTTGTTAATGAATTGTTCTATTGACTTATATCTGAGCTTGCCTCATTAGAGGAGAAGAACACAATTTTTATCTCTGTTTTCGTGAAGGGACCAGAGCGTTCCCTCCTTTGTGGGGCGGCGGGTAATCTGCTGGGCTGTCATCGGCTTTGAACTAATTTATTGTGTCAGTGAAGAAGGCCCTTCCGCGCTTGTTGAGGCTCGAGCCCCACTCCAAGCCTCTTCAAATCAATGTTTTCCTTGTGAGAGGGATGTTTCCTCTGCTCCTGCTTGGTTTACAAATGGCTGGACATGATGTTGGCCCGGTGTGGCGTGTCGTCGGGCTGCCAGCGGCAAGGTGAGGCTGCGAGTCCCCACAGCTTGCGCTTTGCGAGGTGACACCGCATTTGGCAGTGAGGTTGCCCACTCAACCTGCCCTACCCACCACCGGCCACTCTACCCTGTCTCTCTACACTGTCCCTGTCCGAAGAGCTTCGTGTTGGAACATCCCTGCATCCAGAACATTCCCTCTCCCGCCCCCACTTCTGCCCTGCCAAGTTTGGAATCGTATAAATCTCCCCATATCCGAGCCTTATTAGTAATGGCTCGATTGTTTGGGCTTCTCCACGCGGGAAAGCTCGGGTTTTAAAGCAATAAGAACTATCAATTAACATATTATTAGGGGTAAACCAATAAAGAACCCATTATGGCTAATGGCGAGTGTGGAATCACGAGGAATTAGCAAAATGAGATTCAATAAAATGGAAACCATAAAGATAAGCTTCTGAAGATTGGATCTGGCTTTTTGAGCTTAAGTCTCAAATAAACAAATGAGTGAGACCCACCAAAGCCTCCCATTGGTTCCTGTCTTCCCAGCCGGCCAAGGGACAGGCAGAACTTTGAGAGTTGGAACGGGGAAGAAAGCTTGCGAACACTGCTACTGAGAGGGGTTTATCCCATGGGGGAGGAAGGGAGGAAGAAAGGAGATTAATTCTTAAGATGCCCCCAAGTTGGGCTAGGAGTTCCCTATCGGATGATATGGCACAGAAATCCCCAAGCCTGAGTACTGGCCGCTCTGGCACTTGCCCTTGGCACGTGAAGAACCAAAAAGTTGGAAAAAGCAGAAAACCTCGTGTCAGAGGGAAAAGCTGGGACCCACACAGGTCCCACAGCAGAAGAATGTTGGGCAGGGATGCAGAGATGTTGCAAATTAGAGCTATCTCTTGGCAAAGGTGGGGTGAGGTGGCTGGAGTCACTGTCCATCCTCCCCTATGTCTGAAGACGGAAACTAGGCTCTCCAGTTACCTTCTCGTAACACGTCAAGGGAGGTGTTGGGTTGCTTGCCCTAAGTTCACACAACCTTGAGGCTGACTAGTGCCCTTATCAAAAGGGCAATACCATTTGGCTGGGTATAAAACTCATCCTCTCTCCCACAACCTTGTAGACATTGCTACAGTGCCTTAGGCACTGAATGACATACTAATTTGTCATGTTTTGCTTCTTGATGGGCTACATTTCATCACTGAACTGTTTTATTTACAAGTTTTTTTCAAAGAGGACTAGTGATGCTATATTTCATGTTATCTTTTATGTTTGAAAAGTTTTCCCTATTACTTTTATACTTGCATGACAACTTGACTGGGTATAATTTAGTTGCATCACACATTCTTTTCCTTGGAACTCTGTTGATACTCCCGTCTTTTTTGGCTTATTGGGATGACTTCTCAACTACCAATGCCCTGATGTGCTTCCTGCATGCCTGAAGAAATATATCTTCCCCCTTGGAGTCCAAGAACTTGACCAGGGAATGTCATGGTGTCACCCATTCTCCTTCAGTGTTTTCTGGAACTCACTCAGTATTTTCAAGTGTATCCTTGTGAACTAGATTCAGTTCTTTCTTCATTTCAAGGAAAGCCTATGCTATTGTATCTTTGACATTTTTTTGTTCCATTTGTGGGATTCTCTAATTCGGGGTCACTAATTGTCATTATCTTCCATAGATCCAATAGACTTTTAATCCACTAATAGCTGACATCAGCTCTCAGCTTATTATCTCCCACACCCTCGAACTATACACACCTCAAAGGAAAAAATCATCTTATTTATCGCCCTTTCCTCAGAGCCCAGAACAGGAGCAACTATGAAATGGACCCACAAGTAACCTTGACAGTTAGGGTTTAACCTTTATTTTAAGAGAAATCAACAGTCATTGGAGGTTTTCAATGAGGATGGCAGTGGTTGACATGGCATCATATGACTTCAAAGTAGGGTGGGCTACAGGGTGAGAGAGATGTTCCTAATGAAGGGTGGTCATATCAGGTGGTGGCCAGAGATACTGGTTTTATGAGAAAGGAAGATGTGGTGCATAAACATGAATATTTTGGACTCCCCTGAGGAGAAAATTCATACCAGTACCTCTACCAGGAGAGCAGGTGGCTTATGGAAATGGCTATTGCCCTCTGGTTCCAGAAAAATAACTGGAAAATTCTTTAGGAGACTTTCCTTTTGTTTTGTTTTGTTTTCTTTTCTTTTCTTCTTCTTCAATGTGTAATTATTAGTTGATTTCCAAAACCAAACTCGTTGATAGATTGGCATGTTTAATAAAAATGTAATTATAATAATATGGGGAGGTGCCCAGGTGGTTCAGTCAGTTGAGCGTCTGACTCTTGGTTTTGGCTCAAGTCATGATCTCATGGGTCATGAGATCAAACCCCATGCTGGTTTCTGCACTCAGCGAGTCTGCTTGAAGATTCAATCCCTTTACCCCTCCCCACTCTCTCTCAACATTCTCTCTCTCAAATGAATAAATAAATCTTTTTTAAAATAATTTTTGCATTCATCAGAATCCTGGCTGGAAAGAGATGGCACATTCAAAGGGTTTGAGGGCAGGGCTTAGGGGACCACAAGGGATGCAGAGGCACAGGAAGGAAGGGGCTAACTCTCCTAGGCCTGAAAGGGTAAAGGTAAAGAATGATGTTCTGGAACCTGGTGAGAAATGTGACCATGGAAGAGGGTCCTCACTGAGATGGTGTGCCCTAGTGCAGAGTGCTAGCCCCCTTGACCTGCAGTGCTGACCAGGACTCAGTGAGACTAAAGTCGGGAAGGGCATCCCTCCTCCTTTCCTCCTTCAGCTAGCCTCCTCCTCCCTCCCATGGACCAAGATCAACTAGAAGCCAGAGTCGACGCAGCCCCCGTGATGCAAGCATTCATAGAGGTCAGCCTCCCAAATCTAGGTCTGGGGGGAGGAGGGAAGGGCAGAATGTCGAACTGGAGGGGCCCAATCTTCTCCAAGGAGACCACTTCCCTCACAATAAAACAAATCCAATAATAAGAGAAATCAGAATAAATTCCATTTTTTCTTACTAGATTGGCAGGGATGAAAATGTTTGAAAACAAACAGGGTTGGTGAGGGTGTGCAGAGAAAGAGTCTCCCCTGCATATTTGTTGGTTGAAAAGTAATCTGGAACAACTTCTATATAGGGCAATTGGACAGCACCCACCAAAATTAAGAGTGGAGGCACCCTTTGGCGGAGAAATCCCAGTTCCAGGGATCTATCCCACCGATGTGTTCAGACATGCATACAACATTACGTATGCAAGGCTATTCATTACCACATTATTTGTAATAGCAGAACATTGGTGAAAACCTGAGCATCCATCAGTGCAGACTGGTCAAACAAATTGTGGTTCGCGCACACAGTGGAATACTATGCAGCCATGAAAGAAGAATAAGAAGACCCTTTCTATAGTTTATTAAGTGAAGAAAGCAAGACGGCATCATTTGTACTAAAGGGCAGGGAGAGGGTCAGGTAAAGCTACCTGGTCTCTTTTGAACCACAGATGCACAAGCAATTAAGGACCAAGCTTGGATCAGGCAGTGGGATTGTGTAGCAGGGGGATGGTGCTGAGGCAGGCTCTCTCTGTGTGACTTTCAGGTTTTTGTTTTGGTTTTGAATATCTTGCCTGTTCAAAAAAAGTGACTAAATTCGTATTTTTTTTAAAGATCCTATTTAAAAGCACAGACTTGACCATCTATGGACAGTGAGAAATTGTATTAAAAACCCCATGTACCAAGCGGAGGAACTCTGGGTACTAGGATTTTTGGACTGGAACTATCAGAAGCAATCCGGCTGCTCAGAAAGTCTCCCACTTGAGAGTCCCTGCCCAGGGCGTGAGGATCTCTGAATCAGCGAAATAATGGGAGGGACCAGACCACCTTCCACTGGAAGCTGTCTGTCCTAAGGCAGAACAGAAATAGCTACTCCCCAGGCAATCCCTGTCCCTGAGGATATGTGTCACTGGTAAGGGGCAGTGGAGAAGGTGGGAAGAACTTCTAGGGGCTGCCCTTGGGACCTGGCCTCTGCCTTGAATCTCTTCATGCACGCCTGCCTCAGCCCCTCTCCTGTTTCATGCTGCTGTGTCCCATGAGCCACTGTTTCTATTGCGAGAGCTTCAATCCCTCCCCGCCACTGACCTCCAGGGCTGCAATCTCCTTATCTCTGGATGAGGAAGGAGTGATAGTGCGTGTCATCATGGTAGCAAACATGAGAATACTTGTCTTTTGCCGATTTCATATCCACTTTTATCACGTTCCTCCATCTCCTGCCTTTCCACACCCACGTCCCCTTGCTGGAAGCTCTCACACTGCTGCTGGAGAACAGAAGCCCAAGCCCGAGGGCCAACACCAAGTGCAACACGATAGGCGAGATTGAATAAGCAAGATTGGGGTGCTCACTCTGCCCCAGTCAACACTGCCTCCTTGCTGTCCTTCGAACCCACAGAGCAGGCTTCTGCTACGGTGCCCTTTTCCCCGGTTGTCTTTGCTAGAACACGCTCGACTTGGACAACAATATGATGCCCTCCGCCACCTACTTCCGGACTCTGCTTAAATGTCTCCCTCTCAGTGAGGGTGCCCTGCCCCCCTGAGATCTCACGCTGACAGTCTCTACTGCATTACTAGCTTTATATAGCTCCATAGATCTGATCACCATCTAACATCAACTATATTTCACTTCTTTCTTCGATAAATTGTACATTATCTGGAATGTGAACCTCACATTTGTAGGGACTTTTTTCCCCCCTGTTTTGTTGACTGATGAATTCTTGGCACCCGGAAGTGTGCCTGGCACATTTCCATGCTCAGTATTTGTTGAATGACTAAATAAATGAGTTATAGCCTTTAATCTCACTACTTTTTTTTGTCTGTTACTTCTGTGTCTCACCCAGTGGGCTAAGAACTCCTTGCACAGCACCTACCACAATGCCAGGGGATGCTTGATAAATGTGTGTGTGTGTGTGTGTGTGTGTGTCTGTAGGTGTGTGTGTCTCTGTATGTGTGTAAATGAATCATTGAAGGCTCTTTCATGCACGCTTTCAATCCCAGTTGCTTTCTGTTCTGAAGATACCGAACGGACATCAGCCACACTGCAACACAGCAAAGGTTATTTAGGGTCCTTTGCTGATAATTCTTCTATTTGATTCTCTTATTTTTAGTTTGCCAGGCACATTTTGGTTCAAGATGTGTGAATGAGACAAAGAACACACTTGTAGAAACCGGAGATTTGTAGGCAGCACCCAGATAAAGGAACATTGGAACATTGACCTCAGGGACTGAGCTCTTTGCTTTCAGGTTGTGATGTCGAGGGGTTTTATTTGTTTTGTTTTTTTGAGAAAAGCAGTTGCTATGATGGATGTCATCCTATGAGAAAGAGAAGCCCCCATTCATTGATTGCACACCCTTCATCAGGAATTGCACTAGGCACTTAATTACAATCATAAATTTAAACTTCATGGCAACACCATGAGACAGGTACTGCTTTTATACTCGGCTTTCAGAAAAGGTAACTGAGCTTTGGAGAGATAGAATTAACTTGCTCAAGGCCCTAGAGCTAGAAAGTGGTGGAACTGGGATATAAATCCAAGCCTGAGATCTCTAAATCTACTACTTCATCTACAACGCCCCTCCGCCATCGTCCTGCCGAGAGTAATCTAGAGTGTGTTTGTCCTAAGGGGGCTGTTTTCATTGGAGTAAGCTAGCTGCTGTAACAAACAAGTGCCCAGAGTTCAGTGATGTAAGACAATAACTCTTTATTTCTCACTCATGATATAGTTCCTCCAAAAGACCTGCTCTGTGTGTGTATGTGTGTGTGTGTGTGTGTGTGTGTATAAGCCTACATTCTGCTCCATACAGCCATGCAGGGATTCAGGCTCCTTCCACGCAGTGGACTCTGGAGCCCATCTTTGGGGCCCTAGAGTCCTTCCCCATTGGACACTCTTCCTGTGTCCAGCTGGTGGGGAAGCCAAGAGTGAGCAAGCTGATAGCATGTGGGAGAGGGTGCCGAGGAGCCAGGCCTGGGCAAGGGGTATTCATCACCTCCCATCACCTTTCTTTGGTCAGCACTCTTCATACAGCTGCACACAACTGCCAAGGAGAATGGAAAATATAGTCTAACCGTGTGCCCAGGAGAAACAAAATTTGGGATTTGGGATTTGGTGAACACAGAGTATCTTCTGCCACAGGAGAGAGTGGGTAGAGTGTTCCAGAACTGAGTTATATAGCCAGGTTTCAGTTCTCCATGTCACTAAAACCAACAACAATGACAGCAACGACAATAATGATGATGAACAGTGGGGGTATGAGCCAGCCACGTATCCGGCAGATCTCACCTGATCCGAATTCTCTGTTAATGTGTCATTTCGGTTAATGTGATATTTTGGTTAAATGTGGGCTAGACAAGAAGTCTTTTGGTTTCAAATCTTATTGCTGAAAATCTTTCCAAGATGTGGTGTTTCACGTACCCACCTCAGGAAGTTCGATGCGGTAAATTCAGCGAATATTTTCCCAGTGACCAAGGCTCTCACAGGGCTTCTGGGTTGCCATTCTGAATAAACATCAGTCTTCACGACACAGGTCCGGGTGTGTGAGAGAGAGCTGATATGAATCGGCAGTGATCCAAAAATGTCGTCTTGGATTGTTTTGCTCCTAACTCCTGCTGTTCTTATTTCACTTTTTCTGATTACCGAAAACCATTCCTGGTCATTGTGGAAATGCTGGAAAATACAGAAAGGTAAAAATTACAGAACAAAATGACTTCTAATTTTATGACTTAGAAATAGCCACTATTAACATTTTCGGTTATATTTGCTTCATTTTTCATTCTCCCTTTCTTTCTGCATCTGTTCCTCTTTTATATGTATATAGGTGAACTAACAGTATAAATGCAGTTTTACATCTTGTAACTTGTCTTATTATTAATTGCGTGAGAAGTTTCCCTTGCCATTAAAACTGCTTTGAAAATATCATTTTATATCCATAATATTCCACTTTGAGTAACTGTGATATTCCCAGATCTTTCTCTGCAAATCAGCAAATCTACTTTTCATTCAATATTACAAATAGCATTGTAATAAATATCTCTGTACAGAAATTTATATTTGCTTCTTTGATTTGTTTGTTTGTTTGTTTAGGAGAAATTCCTAGAAGTGGCATTATCAGGCCAATGAAGATAAATATTTTAATGTTTGGTACCCTGACAAGCATGGATGATCTTTTCATCTTTATTCATTTGCCAAGTGAAAAACTGGATTTTATCAATTTTCATTTACATTTTTTGATTAGCAAAATGACTTTTTATATTTATTAGTCACTTGCATCCTCTATACCTAATATATTTCTATCTTATATTTTCCATTGACTTGATTTTTTAATTGATTTTTATGATCTGTTTATTCATTAAAAATAATATTTTAGTCATTCTTATGGAAAATATTTTCCCATTTGTTTTAAAATTACTGTTATCAGCTTATTAACTTGTCATTTATCTTTTTTTTCTCTCCAGTGAATGGTGAAGGGACAAGTTTCTGGTTAATTGAGAATTCTAATTAGTTGACTTCTGGTTTATTTAACAATCAAGATTTTGGTGGGGTTAAATCGGGGATATGTTCTGAAGTTATATTACATTTTCAAATGAAAAATGAAGCTAGAAGGGAACGTGAACTAGTTTCCTTTCTCCTCTCCCTGTTCAGTAGCCGTTAACATCTTCCCCATCTTGAGGGCAATGTTGTTTCTGGGGTTGAAGATAAAGCAAGTAGAAAACATTGAGATATATCAACAGAGCTAAAAAGGAGCTTTTTGTTAAGGTCATTAAAAAAACAGCATGAATTTCTAAAGACAGTAGAGTTTAAATAGCCCCCTATCTCTCCACACCCCCAAAATCCTTGATAAGTAAAAACAGAGTATTTATAAAGCATCAGTCTCTGATCCAAACTCCTAAGGCCCAGGCTCAGTTAGCTTTTGCAGGCACAGCTTTCCGACACAAGAGTTTTCAACTGGGAAATTCTGAGACAGTACAATATGACCCCATGTGTAATAAAGTATATTAAGTTAGTATATACTAGATCCTTAGAGTGTCAATAAATGCTACATTAATCAGGGGATTCCAAAGCAAATACATTTGAGAATTGCAGGATTAAAGAAAGTTAAGTAGGTTTCTTTACTGCAGAACTTATCAGGGCCTTTGATGGGCAATACATGTAGGAATGCCTAAGACAGGATGTTCCATATTCCCACATTGATTTGATCACAGAGCTCTTTATAAGGAATATCCTTTGAGAACAGACTTAGAACAGTCTTTGAAAACTGTTACCTTAACCCAAAAGAGTATTTCTTTTTTTTTTTTTTAAGATTTTATTTATTTTTTTGACAGAGAGAGAGTGAGAGAGAGAACACAAATAGGCAGAGTGACAGGCAAAGGGAGAGAGAGAAGCAGACTCTCTGCTGAGCAAGGAGCCCAATGCAGGACTTTATTCCAGGACTCTGGGATCATGACCTGAGCCGAAGCAGCCACTTAACTAACTGAGCCATCTAGGCATCCCCAAAAGAGTATTTCTAATTATGTATTTCTGGGGCATTATAACCAGCTGATGGAGGAGGTATTTGGTGGCAGACATAAATAACTAGATAAATTCAGTGCTCACTAGTTGTCAAAACCTTTTTCCAATTATTATCTCAAGTAACCCTCACAACAATCGCATGAGCAAGGCATTAAATCAGTAATGAAGCTCTATGGCTGGTGCCTAAGAGGTCTACACTTGAATCCTGATTCCACATAACCTGTGTGACTATAGGTGCCTTACGTAACATCTCTGTGCCTCAGCTCAGAGAGCAATTGTACTCACCTCATGGAGTTGCCATGAATATTAGAAGAAATAACATTTCCACTGCATTTAGATTTGTCTCAAACATATCTTACATATTCCTTTCATTTGGGCTATTTTTATTCCCGTCTTACAGCTGAATAAGCTGGGGCTTAGAGAGGTTAACGAACCTGAACAATATCGTAAGGACAATAAGAGGAAAAGGTTGGCTTTGAACACAGACGGTCTGACTTTAAAATGTTGTTGTTTAATATTATACTCACTCTGCTCTGTTTCTGTGAACAGCCTGGCATCCTCATACTTTTTTCCATATAGTCTATAAACACATAGACCATGTCTGGTCCAGTGGGGTAGGGATGGGCCAGCTCCCCAACAAAATTCTTGCTCCCTGTTCCATAGAGTAGAGTTCTTGAAGCGGGGCAGATGCCACACCCAGGACTAAACCTCCCAGGGTGCCTTGCAACTGGTTCCAGCCATGTGACTAGTTCTGACCAACCAGGTATATCGCTTCTGGCATGGGCCATTAAGTAAATGGGGCTTCAAGTCAGTAGCCCTCCTCCCACATTTGACAGATGCATGCAGATTACTATGAAGCCCCAGGGAGTGGTGGAATTATAAGGAGCCTGGGTCTCTAAAAATCACCACTTTCAGGAAATAAACTCTGGCCAGGTTCACCTGTGCTCGATATATGGGTGAGCCAAAAACAAACATCTATTGTGTTCAGTGATTGGAATGTGGGGGATTATTTGTTACAGCAGCTAGCGAAAGACCCCTTTACTAGTGCCCAGTGGAAACGTGAGTATTTTATTCAAGGGTCTCTCAATATTCTTCCGGGCAGACTCAGATAAAGCCCCTTGCATTCTCATGGAATCCTGCTCTAATCTAAACTATTGTGAAAACTCAAATGCTGATGGGGCTGACTTTGAGGGTAGGGATGGAGGTTGACCATCCAAGGACGAATGACCTTGCCTTTGGGAAATCTCTTGCAACGGGGAGAGAGAAAGCTGTTGGGTTGGCGGGGAGGGCACTGGGCTAGTAGGCACTTGGAGAAGGCACTCTGTTGCCTTCGGATGCCGTGGAGCACAATTTTAGTTTGTCATCAAATGTTTACTGCCGAAGTAATGAAGGGTGTTAATAAGGAAAGGAACACCAAACAGCCCAGCATAAAAGCCAACAGTTGCCATAAAGCTGAATTTGCCATATATGGTGTTTCCATAGTTGGAAGAAACACTTTTCCCCATACAAAAGATATAACTATATATCTTCTGATTTTATGGGCTGCAGATTACTCTAATTATCATAAAAAATTACTACCGCTAATAAAAATTCTATTATAAGTTACTTATAGTAATCTCCAGGGTACTACACTTAGCCAAGAAAAGGTCGTAATTACATTACACTGCGGGGAGTTTGTTGTTCAAAACTCCGGAAACACTAGCCATGTCTTTTAACACACCTTAACAGCCCTGCCAGGCCCCTGGCCCCTTCTCCCACCTCCTCCCCAGTTTTTGGTCAAAGGTCTCCTTGTTGTTTTCATTCTGCAGGATGTGGTCTGAGCCTAGAATAATGACCCATCTTGGACACAAATGACGCAAATGAATTTTTAGAGTTACAAATGTCTGGGTGGATTTGTCGTCCCCGGGGCCTCCAGGATGTCAATGGAAGGATGTAATAGAAGGGAGACCTGACAACCCCCGCCCAAAGGGAAACGTGCTTTGCAAAATTGGTGGAAGCTACTGGGTGTTCATGCGAAACACAATGCTGAGTTTTTTTGTTTGACAAGACAACAATTGGTATTTTCCCTTTTATAACTACTATTTTTTTTTGGAATCGTCATCGGTGAGGCTTGATGACTCCTCTGTGACCTTACAAAGTCCTGCCAATGAAACCAATTCTAACTGGTAATTTCATGACCCTCCCTCATTCCCCTGCCTTTGAATTAAATATCAAAATAAGTGCTCTCTTGCACTCCCTGAATGACGAAGTAGTAAATAAGCTCACAGTCCAAGGGCTTAAGCTAAAGTTGGAACCCGGGTCATACTCCTAAATAGGGTTTCGATGGCTTCTGCAAAGGGGTGAATCAGCATTTTAATGAACAGGCCCAGAAAATGAAATAGCCATTTGGGTTGCTTTAAAATAAGCAACTTACTTCAGCAATGACTTGCGGCACATTAATTGCTATCAGTAAGGGGGAAAGTATGTCTCGGACTTTTCCTGGCTCATTTAAAAGAGACACTCTGGAGCTGGGCTGTAGAGGGAGGTCCCGAGCGAGGATGCCTGTGGTCACCCCGGGTGTGGGGTGAGTGCAGAGATCTTCTTAGTCAGGCGCCCCAAATAGCCCCTAACCACAGCCTGGCCTCTTGGTAGAGGGGCAGTGGGCAAAAACCATCATGCACAGAGATTTCATCTCAGATGAAATTGTTTGGATCTTAATGAGAAAGGAGGCTAAGGGGGAGTTTTGGTCTTTTTCGTGCTTCTCTGGACCATCCCCAGTTTATATCTAATTGAAAGAAAAGCAGATTTGCTTAGAAGAAAGCAACATACGGTCTGTTTCCTCCACTAGAATATAGACCTCATGAGGACAGGAATTTTGTTTCATTCCTTAAAGCGTCTTGAATTCTTGGAGTAGGTAGCATTGTAACAAGGTGTGTGGTTAATAAATATTGTCAGAGGAATGAAGAAACGGAGGACCTATCAGAAATTGGAAAACAGAAGTAGACCAAGAAGGACTACTCGGTATCTTATTTCATACACCCTGGTTTCTACAGGATCGTACAGCTGTGTTTCTTTGAGCTAGTCTACACACCACCTTTATCCGCTGATTCAGGGTGCTGGCGGGAGACACATGGCTGTTTAGAAGGATGAGGATCAAGCCTGAGAGGAACGGGGCCAAAGGAAAATGGTCTTCGCCCATGAGCAAGGGTGCCCTTGACTTCAGCCAGTCATGGAAATGGTCTTCCATGGCACCATTCCTCCCGTAGCCCCACGGAAAGAGAATGCACTGGAAACACCTGAATTTGAACTTCTCTGCCATTTATTGGCTATGTGACCTTGGGTGAGTTGCTTAGCTTCCTTGAGCTCCAGATTCTTAATCTGTAAAACAGGGCAGATGTCCTCACTCCCTAGCATGGTGTCTGACAGAACTAAGTCCCTAATAAGTCTTGCCCTTCCTTCTCTATTTAGAAATGCTTCTCTCCCTTCCTTCTGCCGTTCTGTCTATTCCATTCTTGCTCCACCGCAAGGTCATGATCAACCCAAGGCACACCTTGATGCTCATTTAGCTTCCCACCTCTGCAGGCAATGACTTGACTTTGAAAATCTTTTTTTTTTTTTTTTTTTTTCCTGTTTTCAGAGCCTCCTGCAGCCAGTGCAAGCAGGTATAATCTCCTGAAAGGAGTCAGGGCACAGCCGCAGAGGTGAGCCCCTGGGTATCTGGTCCAGGTTCCTGTCTTCCTAATTGAAGGGCTTCGGCTAAGTCCCATCACTTCTGGGTGTCTCGGTTTCTTCATCTGAAAAATGGGGATCTCAAGAGAGACTTCCTTTTTTTTTTTTTTTTTTTTTAATTTATTTGTCAGAGAGAGAGGAGCGAGAGTGAGCACAGGCAGACAGAGTAGCAGGTAGACGCAGAGGGGAGAAGCAGGCTCCCCGCCAAGCAAGGAGCCCGATGTGGGACTCGATCCCAGGACACTGGGATCATGACCTGAGCCAAAGGCAGCTGCTTAACCAACTGAGCCACTCAGGCATCCCTCAAGAGAGACTTCCTTAAAAGTTATACACATCCTGTGCCTGGCTCCTCACAGTGGGTCCATAGCGGTAGCTAAGAATAAAAATGAATACAATAATAAAAAAAAAAAAAAAACCTTGGAATTTGGAAAGGGGAGAGCACCTGTGTCATTTCCCTCTCCCTCATCCTCCACTCCTCATTTTTCCTTGGAAGGGAAAGAAGTAAGATGTCGATCTGGCAGAGGGAATGGTTTTAGTAGCTGCATTTGACTCCCTGGTGAGCTTCCCTGCATACATGTTGGGAGCTGTTTGGAGGCCTGTCGGGGAAGAAGGCTGCTGATGAGGTGTGGAGCTCTTGAGATGTCATTTCTGACAGCCCAGCTTTGATTCGGAGTGAAATGGAAGCAATTTCATCAGCTTAAGCTCAGAAAACACCGGGAAAAATGCCTTATTTCAGTTATCTGTTGCTGTGTAACAAATCACCCCCCAGTTTTGAGGCTTACAACAGCCTTTTGCTGCTTGTGATCCTGTGGGCTGGCAATTTGAGCAGGTCTAAACTCAGCAGGAATGGCTCATTTCTGCTTTTCGTGGAGCTGGCTGGGGTGGCTTGCCTGGGAATAGAGGATCCATGATGGCCTCCTTGGGCGTCCAAGGGCACCTTGGTTCTCCTCCATGTGATTTCTCTCTCCATTGGGTCTCTCAATATTCAAATGAGCTAGACTGAGCAAGAATGTTCTAGAAGGAGACACAGAAGTTGTCAGAGCTCTGAAGGCCTAACCTCAGAAGTCAAACAGTGTCACCCCTGACACATTCTAAAGGTCAGAGGAAGTCTCAGGCCATTTAGATCCAAGAAGAGGGGAAACAGACTCTGTCTCTTGATGGGAGAGGTGGCTCACTCATGCTGTAAGAGGGCATTTAGGATAAGAAGAATTGTTATAACCAGCCATCAAAAATCAGGTCATTGAAGTGAGGTCTCAATGCAGATAAAACTCCCAGGAAGTCCCTTATGGAACTGGTAAGTACAAGGACAAGTTACCTGCACTCTTCTGTCCAATGAACAATGGCAAAACATGGGCATAATAACTCCCACAGATACTTTATTTCAAACAGAAGAATGGGGGGTGGGGGAGGCCTGGGCTGGCTTAGTATGTAGAACATGTGACTCTTTATCTCAAGGTGGTGAGTTCAAGCCCCACATTGGGTATAGTACTTAAAAAACAAAACAAAACAAACATTAAAGATGCTCACTGACTTAAAAAAAATGAAAACAAGGAGGATAATCAAAATCCTTAACAAAAGCACAAAAATTATTTAAAAAAAAAAAAAAAGAATGGTAAGCACTCACTGGTCCATAGCAATTCTGAAATCCTACTGGGTACCCATCTCCAGGCCCTGTCCTCTTTTGGCAAGGAATATTAGCTGATCATGACCCACCTCTTCTCTCTAGAAAATTCCTACTTCTGTTTTCTTCACAGCTTTTCCCTCAGCTCTCCGCAGTCTTGGCTCTGTCCTCTCAGAGATCCTTCTTCTTACAGAAAAATTGGCTCATATTTGTAGCTGAGTTTGCCACTCAACATACATACTCCTTGTCAAAAGTTGGGGAAGCAGAAGCTTCTTTTCGTTTTGAGTAGTTCATATCCCTTTTGGTGCAAGCTAGCGATGTGTTTACCAATAAAATGCTCTTTAAAACTCTGTAGGTTCTGGGGTGCCTGGGTGGCTTAGTCATTAAGCCTCTGCTTTGTCTCAGGTCATGATCTCAGGGTCCTGGAATCAAGCCCCGCATTGAGCTCTCTGCTCAGTGGGGAATCTGCTTCTCCTTCTCCCTCTACCTGTCTTCTCACTCCCGGCTCAAGTTTTCTCTCTCCCTCAGATAAATAAATGAAATCTTTAAAAACAAAACAATGCTGTAAGTTCTCTATGAACCTTGATGGTTTTGGTTTTATGACCCAAAAGCCTTTTTCACAATTCATTCTGAGACATGCTTTAGGACAATGACCCTACAATTCTTAGTTTTGTTTAGCTAAGAGGGTTTAATAAATTTAAATAGCTTTAAACCTTTCTGAGGTGGTAACAAGGGTCTTAAGGATTTGATTTGTACCCTGAAGTTATTCCTTATTTTGAAAATATTTTTGCCAGCTCAAGAGACTCTCCTGAGCCTACTAAATTTTCCCTAAATTCTGATTAAAAACTGACTAGCTCCTTCTATGGCCCTCTTTTCTCCTACTTTACCATAAAAAAAGCTGTAAGAAGCCAAGTTGGTGCTTTCAACATTCTTCCTTGGGGCCTCCTTTTTAGTCAAATTCACACTGTCTCAGTTATCTTGTGATAGTCATAGGCCATATCAAAACAGAGTCACTAAAAGCAACAACTACCACTCGTCCTTGCCAGATTAGCTGGAGCTCATTCCTGCTCCACATGGTATCATCTGGAGCAGCTCAG
This sequence comes from Mustela nigripes, assembly GCF_022355385.1. NCBI lineage: Eukaryota > Metazoa > Chordata > Mammalia > Carnivora > Mustelidae > Mustela > Mustela nigripes. Next base: position 31,142,231 of record NC_081573.1, read on the forward strand.
GTGGAGGAGGACCCAGGCTTAAGTAGGGTTTCATGGCCATGTTCCAAGAAAGCAAGAGTGGAAGATTTCATGTCTGTTAAGATATGGTTCAGCCTCCCCTCTATTGAATTCCCTTGGTCAAAGCAAGTCACAGGGCCATTCCTGATTGAGGGGGAGAGAAAGGAGACTCCATCTTTTGTTAACTGGAAGAATGTGTGGATGCAGATGGGAAGAACTACTTGGCTGCCATCTTGGTGGCAGGCTATCATCCCCTTTCAGACTACAGGCAGCCCTCAGGGTATTGTAGCTGCCCTTACGTATGTGCCCACCTGACATGTGGCAGATTCTTTGTACACATCCTTAAATAAATAAATGGAGTGAAGAAGTACACAAGGGAAAGCATGAATGAATGAGAGAGTGGGTGTGTGCATAAAAAATGAATGTATGAGTTAACAAATGAGTGAAAAGCCCTTTAAAATAGAGTAGCAGAACATCCCCCATTTGCAAGAACTAGGAGGTGTTACCTGTTCCCTGGAAACTAGGAGCAATCATTTCAGATTCTCTTCACCTGGCTCTCCTTCTCCCCTCCCAGAAACCTGTGGTGGGCAAAGGGAGGGCTCGCCTGATTAGGCTGACTAAGTCAAGTATCTTTCCACCTTCCCAATTTGGCAAGGCTGACTCTTGACAAGATTGGGAACAGGCATCACAAACCCAAACACCCCAACTGCCAAGCATATAATAAAAATGAGTGAAGTGGGCCACGTGGCCATCACATGGGGGAGGTCCCTCATCTTGCGATATGGACTGAAGATCCCACATCTCCGGAATTTCTCATTTCAGAGATACATGGGAAATCCAGGTTGGTTGGTTGGTTGGTTTTGAGAGAGAGAGAATGTGAGCAGGGGTGCAGAGGGAGAGAAAGAGAATCTTTTTATTAAAGATTTTATTTCTTTTGAGAGAGGGGGCATGTATGCGAGTGGGAGGAGGGGCAGAAGGAGAGAGAATCTCAAGGGGGGCCAGTCTTATGACCCTGCGATTGTGACCTAAACCAAAATCAAAAGTTGGACGCTTGAACACACTGAGCCACCCAGGTACCCCGAAATCGAGGTTTTTGTCTGAAATCTCTGTTTTCCAGTCTTGGTGATGGTATTGCTCAGAAAAGGGGCCCCACATCTTCTGGAATCCCACAACATGCTTAGCGAGGGTCCTTGATCTCATCTGTCAAGTAGGGGTAACCCTTAGTAATCTCCCTCCTTGAATAAGATTTTGCGAGGCTAGAATGAGAGCTGGAAAACCAAGAGCCTGTGCAACCCTAGTAGGGTTTCAAGGCCTGTTTATTAGGGTCTCGCCCAGGTACTGCTCCCTGCTCAAGGCCTTTCCCTCAGATAGAAACTATTTAGGGGCTCTGCCAGCTGTCAGTGGCCCATAACAACATCTACCATCATAGTGATTATCGTTGCTATATATCCAGTGCCTAAAACGTGCCTGACATCATGCTGCCATTTATAGTCACTATCTCAAGTAATGGACACAACGGCCCCCAAAGGGGGGGATTCTTGACCCTGTGTCATGGTGAAGCTTCAGGAAGGTAGAGGGACCTGTCACAAGCTAGGAGGTGGTAGAACAAACCAGACCCATTATTCCTCCAGGGTAGGAAACAGAGCTACCTGGTGAGACAGGTGGAGGAGGTGGAAGGGTGTGTTGAGGTCCCGGGAGACCTGCTTGGTGCTGGTTCTAGGGGCAGCTGCGCTTTAGCCTGGACCCGCCTCATGTTGATAATGACCACTTCCGTTTACGAGGCGCTTACTATGTGAAGAGCCAAGCCCGAGTGATCTCATCCAGTTCTCACAAGCGGATTAGGGAGCCAAGATGACTATTGTTCCATTTTACAGGGAAGAGCTCAGAGGCCCAGAGTGGCCCCTAGTCTCACAGTAAGGGAGTGGTGAGACCAGGGTTACAGCCCAGCTCTGTGAGGCTCAGAACCCTTCTTTATATTTTCACGCAGTCATACCCTGGCAATGTCCGAGCCACCCCATTTGTGCCCAGGCCCTGCTGTGCCTCCCTTCCCCGGCACCCTCACGAGGTAAATTCCAGGCCCATTCCTTGGAGCCTACTCCGGCACCGACTACAGTCTCAACCCCTGGCCCTCTCCTCCCAGCAGACAATGCTTTGGATTCTCCTGATGGTTATTTCTTGTTCTGCAAGCCCCACAGTGGGCCCAGGAGGTGGCTGTCAGGCACGTCATCTAGGTGTCAGGTAGAATTACAGCGCTCATTCACTAAAAATTAATGGTGGCAGGCGGTCACCGCCCCCCCCACCCCCCCACTCCGGGCTGGGCCTTGTCTCCTGGGCCGTGAGCACACAGCCCAGTCTGCACCGTCCCACCCAGCGAGGGCTCACACGGGCACTGAGGGAAAAATAGCTGTCCGACGCCCTTTAGGAAGGAAGGAACTCTGGAACTGGTGGCGGGCTTGGGCCATGAATGCGTTTCCTCAGAGCATGGATAAACAGTTTATAGTTCTGAAATCCTGTGTTTGATTTTCACATCTGCTCTCACTCTTGAGATTGGCACTGAAGACGGCTGACTGTGCCCTTTGAGCGGCAGCTGAAACCCGAAATCGGCTTCCCCTGCCCCCAGCCTTCTCCCCCATGGCCTCAACCTCCTGCGGCTGAATTTTTACGTCCTTGCTCCACTGGAATGTGTTTCCACTCAGAGAATGCAGGTTGTTCCAAAAGGGAGATCTCCACTTCTCACATCATCAGAGACTTAGTGAGGGCCTACTGGGTGCCAAGTGACTCCCCGCTGGGGTCACACATAGGCACAGTTGGGTGGGGTAGGAAGTCTGCTTGGGTGTGTATGGCCACATCATCCCCGGAGCAGGGGGCGGTGGCTGGGCCAGGAGGTGAGGCTACGCAGAAAAAGCCAGACCACAGGTTCCCAAGTGAAACTCATGCTGATTTTTTTTTTTTTTTAAAGACTTATACCTTTCAAAGTATATGAAAAGGATAGTTTTCAGATAGCTAAATCTAGAAGGTGGGGGGTGGGTTTCCATAAGATTTTTTGTTTGTCAATTGATTTTTTCTTTTAATTAAGACTTTATATCTCGGGCACCGGGGTGACTCAGTCATTAAGTGTCTGCCTTCAGATCAGGTCATGATCCCTGGGTCCTGGGATTGAGTCCCACATTGGGCTCCCTGCTCAGCAGGGAACCTGCTTCTCCCACTCCTACTCCCCTTGCTTGTGTTCCTTCTCTCTCTTTCTGGCAAATAAATAAAGAATTTCTTTAAAAAAAAAAAAAGACTTTATATGGAGGTATAAAGTCTATATATCTCTGTAGAGATATAAAATCTATATCGTCGTTTTGGTCCACTGCCAAATTGAAAGGAAGATACAGAGAATTTCCATATAACTCTTGCCCCAACACATGTGGAGCCTTCTGCGTTATCAACATCTGCCACCAGAATGGGACATTTATTACAACTGATGAACCTATAGTGGCACATCCTTATTACCCAAAGTCCAGAGTTTCCATGAGGGTTACTCTTGGTGTTGTATAACCCATGGTTAATCCAAATGTATGAGGACATATCTATTATCAGGTTTTATACAGGCTATCTTCACCGCCCTTAGAACATCTCTGGGCTCTGCCTGTTCATCCCTCCCTCCCCACCAAACCCTATGAACCATTGATCTTTTTACTGTCACCATAGTTTTGCTTCTCCTGAATGCCTTACGAATGACTCGTACAGTAGGTGTCTTTTTTGATGGCCTCCTTTCACTTCGTAATATGCATTTAAGGTTCTTCCATATCTTTGCGTGGCATGATAGTGCATTTATTGCTGGCACAAAATAACGTGGTGCTTATCACAGTTTACTTACCCTTTCATCTACTGAGGAACATCTTGATTGCTTCCAAGTTTCGGCAATTATGCATGAAGCTGTTACAAACATCCATGCATAGGTTTTGCATGGACATACATTTTCAAATATCTTTGGGTAAATAGCGAGGCACGCAATTGCTAGATTGTATGTTAAGAGTATGTTTAGTTTGGTAAGAAAGTGCCAGATGGTCTTCCACCGTGGCTTCCCCATTTTTATTCCCAGCAGCAAGGAATGAGAGTTCCAGTTGCTCCACATGCCCACCAACATTTGCTGTTGTCAGTGATCCAGCTTGCGGTCCTTCTAATTAATGGGTGTGTAGCAGTATCTCCTGTTTTAAGTTACATTTACCTGATGACTTACGATGTGAAGCATCCTTTCATATGTTTATTTGCTATCTGTATAGTTTCTTTGATCAGGCATCCTTAAGATCTTTGGCTCATTTTTTTAAATCCAGTTGTTTGTGTTTAGTCTAAGAATTGGCTATTTGACCTTGAGCAAGTGTTTGCCCCTCCATTCCCCCAACTGTACAATAGGAGAAAGGGTAGGTCAGGGTGTTTGTTTGTTTGTTTTCCCTGCAACAGAACTCTTGTTTGGCAAACAAAATTGTACCAGGAAACCCAGTATCTAGACAGATGAAAAAGTGCAGCTCTGGTTGGGGGGAGGGAACTGGGACCTCAACCCTTGAGAGCCTGCTCAATCCTCAGAATGTCCAGAGAAATCTAAGACTCAAATACAGTATGTGACATGATTTCTGAGATTTCCTCCAGCTCTGATTTGGAGAGGTGTAAAGTAACATGGAGAATAAGGGATTGAGACAATTAGTTTGTTCTTGTAGCAAATGGCATGAAATCTCTCCGTTGAAAGTTCCACCCCATCCTAAGAAGAGGATTTTACTCATTCCTAGAATCCAAAGAAATCTTTAAGCCCAGGCAGACTGAACAACCAGACCATGCAAGGGGCAGAAACACATCTGGCCCCCAGGACTTTCTCATGTCGTAAATTCTGATTGGTATGCACATTCTCTTTCTCTATGTGCCTTTTTCTAGATGTGGTGGAAAATGGCCAATGATAGATCCAGGTCTCTTAGGCCATCCTCAGAGACAGTCTGCCTATCTTTCCTGCTCTCAACTTGAAAATCCCAAGAAAGGTCTCTGATAGGTCTAGTTTCAGCCAAGTGCCCACTTCTGGACCTAACAACTATGACCCGGGTGATAAGGTCTTATAGCTTAATGGTTCCTCCATGGGATAAGGGAAGAATTTCCCAACAGACATGGAGGGGTAATTGGGCACACAAAACAATTAGGTGTCCTTGGCCCTAGTCTGGGACTTTGAAACCCCATGACCCACAAATTCTCAACCTTCTGTATGCATAAGAATACCCCGGGGGACAGGGGAAGGTGGGTGGAGGGGTTAAGATCTGGACTCTTGGGCCACAACCCTAGAGGGCTTTGCTTTGGTAGGTCTAATGGAGGACCCAGGAATCATCATTTTTATAATAAACTGAGTACATTCAATCTCACTGATCCTCAGACCTCAATTAGAGCAAGGTGGCTGTGGAGAAATCTCAGATTTTCCTGTGCTGAAAAAAAGGTATTCATGCTGCAACTTATCCTTACCCTTCCAGAAACAGAGAGGAGGGTAAGCTAGACACAGCAACCGGAAAGCCAGATTGGACACTGGCATCTTTCGTGCCACCACACATCTAAGTCTTAAAAATAATGGCTGCCCAACCCCTGGAGAGGTGCACATTTCTGGAAGCTTCAGGAGATGCTGATGAAGAAGTTGGTGACGTTCAATGGGAGAAGGGAGAGGTTTGAGAAACAATATGGCCCTTAGCCTCCTTGTGTGGATCTGAGAAGGAGAGCCCTGAAGGATGAGGAGTGCCCATGAACCAAGAGCACTGACCCTAGGGTTTGAGACCAAAGGATCAAGGGGTGAGCTGTCTTTACAAAGGGAAGATAAGAAACCTAATGTGTCCAGGGAACAAAGATGAGCCTTTTGGTGGAGAAGGCTGATAGCAGGTAAACGAATTCATAGGAATGACCAAGGGTAGATTCATGTTTTGGGTTTTTTGCTTTCATTTCTGTGTTTTTCTGGTTTATAAGGAGGCCCACAGACTTTATGCAGAGATATATTACTGTCCAGCATTGACATTACCGAAGTCAGTCTCTGTTCCCAGGAGAGTCTAATCAGGGTAACAGAACTCCTCTCAGGTAGTTCAGTCAGGGCCATATTTTTTTTAATTGAGATATAATTAACATGTAACATTGTATTCATTTTAGGTGTATAACATGATAACATATACATATCATTATATATATAAATTAACATCCCTCACCACACATAGTTATGAATTTCCTTTCTTTGATGGGAACTTCTATTTTCTTAGCAACTTTCAAATATAAATAAGGTATTTTTAATTATAGTCACCATGCTGTGCAAGACATCCCCAGGACTTACTTATCTTATAACTAGAAGTTTGGGCTTCTGACCATCTTCACTCATTTTGTTTATCATCTATCCCCCCTCCTGCCGTCGTGCTTCTCACCCCTGGCCTTGGCAACTACCAATATCTATGAACTCCCTGTATCTATGAATATGCTTTTCTTTCTTTTTCTTTTTTTTTTTTAATTCCACATGTTACTGAAATCATAGAATATTTGTCTTTCGCTGACTTATTTCTTTTTTTAAAGATATTATTTATTGGGCACCTGGGTGGCTCTGTGGGTTAAGCCGCTGCCTTCGGCTCAGGTCATGATTTCAGAGTCTTGGGATCGAGTCCCACATCGGGCTCTCTGCTCAGCAGGGGGCCTGCTTCCCTTCCTCTCTCTCTGCCTGCCTCTCCATCTACTTGTGATTTCTCTCTGTCAAATCAATAAATAAAATCTTTAAAAAAAAGATATTATTTATTGATTTGACAGAGAGAGAGGGAGCACAAGCAGGGGAAGCAGCAGGCAGAGAGAGAAACAGGCTCCCTGACGAACAGAGAGCCCAACATAGGACTTGATCCCAGGACCCTGGGATCATGAACTGAGCAGAAGGCAGATGCTTAACACCTAAGCCACCCAGGCACCTCTCTCCGATTTATTTCACTTAGCAAAATGCCCTCAAGATGGATCCATGTTGTTACAAATGGTAGGGTTTCCTTTTTATGGCTGACTAATATTCCATAGTGTATATATACCACATTTTCTTTTCTTTTCTCTTTTTAAGATTTTATTTGTTTATTTGACAGAGATCACAAGTAGACAGAGAGGCAGGCAGAGAGAGAGGGAGGGAAGAAGGCTTCCTGCCAAGCAGAGAGCCCGATGCGGGACTCGATCCTAGGACCCTGAGATCATGACCTGAGCCGAAGGCAGTGGCTTAACCCACTGAGCCACTCAGGCGCCTTATACCGCATTTTCTTTATCCATACACCCATTCATGGACACTCAGGCATTTTCCATGTCCTGGCTATTGTAAACAATTCCTCCGGGAACCTGGAGGGGCAGCTATCTCTTTGAGATTATGATTTCATTTCCTTCAAGTATATTTCCAGGCGTGGAATTTCTGGATTCTGGGTCATCCACTAGCTCTATTTTTAACTTTTTGTTTTTGGGAGACCTCACATGGTTTCCCAGAGAGTCTGTATGAGTTTACATTCTCATCACCAGGGCACGAGGGTTCCCTTTTCTCCACATCCTCTCCAACACTTAACCTTTTATCTTTTGGATGCTAGCCACCCTAACATGTACAAGATGCAATCTCACTGTGGGGTTGTTTTTTTTTTTTTTTTTAAGATTTTATTTATTTATTTGACAGACAGATCACAAGTAGGCAGAGAGGCAGGCAGAGAGAGGGGGGAGAAAGGCGCCCTGCTGAGCAGAGAGCCCGATGCGGGGCTTGATCCCAGGACCCTGGGATCATGACCTGAGCTAAAGGTAGAGGCTTAACCCACTGAGCCACCTAGGCACCCCTCACTGTGGTTTTGATCTGCATTTCCCCAACGATTAGTGATATTGGGCACCTTTTCGTATATCTGTTGGCCAGCTGTGTAACTTCTTAGGGGAATTGAACACAGCGAACCAAAGTCATTGGAGGAGCTCCAAGAACAAACAGGGGAAACAGAGCAACCCAGATATTAACACTGGGAGGAAGCTGCTTCTACTGTTGACGCGGGAGATGGTGTCCCCTCAGCCACCGAGAGGGAGCTGGGACCAGAAAGGATGTGCCATGGCATGAGGGACAGAAGCAAGACAGGAGAGCTGTCCCATAGGGGCTAAGCCAGGCTGGAGGTGGAGTCACAGAGAGGCCACCTGAAGTGGGAAGGCAGGGAGACACACCTTGACTTCTCTGTTCCTGCAGCAATCCACCTCCGGCACCTTCCATTGGCCACTATTTCCAGAAACTACCCAACAGCCTCGGCTGAGTCTGTCTCTGTCCCACAGCTCAGAGCAAAGCAGGAATGGGGAATGGGTGTGACCATTCATGGTAGGTGACCCACACATCACGTCCCCGGTGGTTTCATACAACTCTTCTACCTTGGCATGAGGCACGGGATATTGAGATTCAATGGCTTGCTTTTAAGTATATTTATCTGTTTTTAAGTATATTTGGGCTCGTTATGACTGACCTTGGTCAACTGTTATTGTATAAATCCTGGGCAATCTTTGCTCCCATTTGTTTGTTTCGCTTCCTAAAGAAAGATTATTTCCTTGATCTTGGAGGACTCGGTAAGCTTCTTCATTCCAAACATGATTTGTATCTTCAAGACCTCTAGCAATCAAGGGCAGAGACTGGCTAATGGACTTGTGCCATCGGTTGACCTGGCCATGAGCTTGTCTTGTTTCTGCCTTTGTCAGAAAAGAGAATTGACAAAGAAAAATGTCAATACTCCTTCTTGGGTCCCCCGTTTAAAATTTCAGGGGCGTCTGGGTGGCTAAGTCAGTTAAACGTCCCACTCTTGATTTTGGCTCAGGTCAGGATCTCAGGGTTGTGAGATGGAACCCCACGTCGGGCTCCACGCTCAGCACGGGTGAGCTCAAGGTTTTTTCTCTCTCTCTCTCTCTCCCTCTCCCCTTGCCCTCCTCCTCCACTTACGTGTACGTGCTCTTTCTCTCTCAAAACAAATAAACTAATCTTTAAGAAAAACACCAACTTCCCACCATTCAGATATTCCTATCCTCCTGCTCTCCTATAGTACTTTTTTCCTTAAGGCTCATCACTATTTGACTTACTGTACATTTTACTTGTCTTATATGCTGCTTATATTTTATTGTATCTTATTTACTGTTTGCTTTCTCGAGTAGAATATGAGATCCTTGAAGGCGGGAACTTTTGACTCTTTTTCGTTGCTATGTCCTCGGTGTCTAGAGAAGTATTTGGTATACACCAAATGCTCAATTAATAATTGTTGGATTCGTGAATGAACTGAACGGAGAGGACTCTGGTTTATTGGATCCCACCTATAGGTGACCATGGTCAACAGTTTCTGGTCAAAAAACACCACGTTTTGACCAGTATCTGCATTCTCGAGTGAAGGTGATGGGTCACGGATGCGAGCAGTGGCCTGACAAGGTAAATCTGATTCTGTTCCTCAGAGTTCATTTTGCCTAATTCTGGCCACTTTTGATGGAATAGAGACCTTTCTGGACATGCTATGATGTTACTCTCCACAATTATCCTGCTCGGGTACACATACGGCCTGACTCCCGAGTCTAAAATCTGTCAGTAGAGGGAGGCTGCACGGTGGTACCCATTCTCGTGTGAAAGGTCATGCATCTTTTTTCGGTAGATTAACTTTTTATCTCTTAATGGTGTTACGGAAAAGGTCAAAACATCTAACAGATGGGATGTGGAAGGCTTCCAGTGAAGGAGAGCCATGTTTCCAGCATCAATCTAACTCCAGAAAGTTCTTAATGATCGCGGACGCAGTTCATGGGACACAGCGGCTGAAATGAGAGCGTAGCATGGTAGCAAAAATAAAACTCGTGTAAAGCAGGGGATTAGGGCCTCCTCCTGAAAGCTGTGGGCTCCACAAGCTTCTCTGCTGTGCGGTCAAGTTCGTAAGCCCAGATGGCTCTTATGACAAAGTGAACAATCCCTATGCCTTGTTAGCTGTTGAATAGTGTTACTTGTAACTATCCCGGTGCACATAAGCTGAGGACAAATGGACAAGTCAGGACAACTGAGTTTGTAACAGTGACTCGGGAATCTCAAAGGAATGAGGAACTGAGGCACTTTACTTAGATAAGGAGCTTAGGTGACAGAGAGTAAGGCCAGGAGTGCCAACCCCGCAAGACCGCTGCTCCCCACAGAAATCACCTGCCCTCTCTGGGCAGGAGAGGGATGGTACCAAGGCTCAGCAGTCCAGAGGGCTGAGGGTGAGCATTTGGGGGCTGCCATTTATTTATCTTATTATTTGCTGAATGCCTGTCTCCCCAGATGGACTAGAAGTTCCGTAAGGGCAAGACCTACGTCTAGTACAGGGCCAGATTGTGGAAGGAGTTCAATAAATTGTTCTGGAATAAATAAATGTGGGATCAAATAAATTAAAGACGATTCCCGCTTTGGCCTGGATTCTGTCTCCCCCGGGCCCTGTTTAGTCTTTGTCAAAGCCTGAACGTTCAGTTCTGCAGATGGTCTTGCGAGTGACAGGAAGACCTCCTTATCCCGACCTTCCCCAAAGTCCACTCGCAAGCCCGTGTTTTCCCATCTTGTGTCTTTCAGACGACTCCTCTGTAAGTTCCTCACAGGCCTTCTGACACCCACTCGATGCAAAGTTGGCACAACACCAGGACCTAGGGGAGATGCTCATTAAGAGACTCTGGGACCAGAGGAAACAGGAGTTCCCGCCCCACTCCTGTGTCTCCAGACCACTGGGGTCCAGGGAACAGCACTGACTGGCCAGAGCTGCAGTTCTCTGGAGAGGGAGTGAAATGATCTCTCTTCTGGAAACAGGATGATCCACTTCTGGGTCCTAAAATGGACCAGAGTGGTGGCCTAAGGCAGATGCCTGAGATCTGTTTTGAGGGTAAGAATGAGGCTTACTTATCAAGTTTCAGAAAGAGGCTCAGAAAAATGACGGGAACTGGGATAGTGGAGTGAAACAGATGGGCGCACAAGTTTGCATCTGTAGAAAATCTAGGGCAACAGCCAGATGTGCATGCCACAACCGAGTGGTTTGTCAGGAGTAGCTGGGCCCCAGCCAGCCCAGTGACCCCTCAGAGCAGCAGAGGGTGTGGAGGGAGGCAGGACCGCCCTCCCCCACAGAGGACCAACCTCCCTCTCTTAGCCACACCATGAGTGCCTCTAAATCTGGAGCCATCACTAACTTGGTGTCCCCAGCCCGAGCCAGACATACTAGGTTTGATGGCCATGTTGAGTGAATGAGTGAATGAATCTCACTGGCATTTTTCCCTCTGCCAGGATCTAAAAAAGAGGATCCTGCCTACCAGCGTTGACTTCCTGGCTTCTCATGGGTTCACATTTTTCACAGTGGGGTTTGGCCAAGCCCACCTCCCATCCCCCGCATCTCTTTGCTGGGCCAATGAGGAAGGGTCTTGCACCCTCTGCCTGACTCTACCCTTACTGACTGTGTGACAGGCGGTTGAGTGATTTACCTTCTCTGAGTCTTAGTGTTCTCATCCATAAAATGGGATAATAGTACCTTGTGGGACTGATGTGAGGATTCAACATACCTCATTTTAGGTAAAACATTATTGTTATAACCACTGTCATCCTTGTCCTCCTCTGTCGGTACAGAGACAGGGCAGACAGTCAGCTGAACCGGCAGGATGTTGAGAGAAAACTAAGGATGAAGACATGAGCATGTATGGGGTTTGGAGTTTACTTTTTGTACCCAGAACACACAAAACTCATTGAATCAATCTCTCTACCCTGGGCCACGTTCCTTCCCGACAGGTGCCTCTTGGCAAAGCCAGGGCAAGTGTGGATTCCCCCAGGTATGGGGAGACCATCACGCAGGCTGCAGTTTTGATCTTCAGGGAACCTGGATCGAGCCTTCCTGGTCTTTTCTGGTCTTCCACAAGCCTATCCTCGGCCCTGCTCATTCCTTCGAAGAATACCTGCCTTCAGGAATAGTAGCACAGGATCCCCGGTTTTCTGGTCTGACCTGAGCTGAGAGCATTTCCTCAAGTCTTTTGCTGCCTACATCTTCAAAAAGGAATGTCCCCTCCCAGAGGAGAGGGCTTTTGCTTTGCAGACCTCCAACTTGGGTTGGCTGGTTTCTCAAAACACCGCTAGCCAGCCCTTCAAGAAGCAAATGGTCTATACTCTCACATTTAGCCAAAAAATCCAGAAGGTGGCTATGGGTATTCAGAAATGATTTCCAGAGAGTAAATCTTTGCATGACAACTGCAACATGCTATTCCGGGAAATGGTGGCATCTTCCCGGGAAGTGGGGGGCGGGGTCTAGATGGGAAGGACCGGCCTCAGGGACACCACCTACCTCTCCCTCGGCTGTGATCTCAGGGACTCCTGGCCTGTGAATGGTTCAGAGTCTTCTGATTTGATTTCTTCTACCCTGCAGGGGACAGCATTGGGCAAAGAACTGTGGAATTCATGTGATAAAAGAAGAAACATTTGTTTCCAATTATCCAAATTATTGTTTGCTAATTGAAGTACAAAAGGGGTATTTTTTTTTCCTCTTTTGGTTGGTAGAAGCATCCCTTCCCTTAAATCTCTTTGATTGAGCAAAAATGCTTTTGGAGTGTTTACTTTAATCCATACATCATTTTCCTGATTAGTTGTTTTTCAGTAACGTTCTTGCTCATGAGGCAAGCTTTACCCAGAGCTCAGTCTGCCATCAGAGTTGCAGAGATGGATCTATGTTACATGGACCCCATTGCGTATCTGTCACACTGGGCTAGATTTTGAAAAATGTGGTTATCAGTTTTGGGGACAAAAATGTATCTAGCCCTACACTGTCCTCCTATAGGCTTTTTCATAGAAATGAGTCTTTTCTTAGGTGGGGTTTTCTGGAAATAAGACTCTGAGATGGACACTCACAAGCAGGACGTGTTTTCAGAGACACCACCTGCTGGGGAGTGGGGCAAGCAGAGGGTTTGGGGGCTGGTGCTCTGCAGAGACCACACCTGACGCTGGGGGTGGTGGGGAGTGCAGTGTCCACGATGACCCCCCCAGAGGTGTTCCGAACTGGGACAAAAAGCCTGGGTTTAGGGGACCCCACACTGATCAAGCTTTTGATTGGAGCTTCTGGGGAGGGGTATAACCTTGGGAGACCTAAAATAACCTAAATCCTCAGAGAGGGAAGCAGGTGTGAGCAGTTAGCAGCCATCACTCCAGGGTGGGATACGGCTGAAGGGGGCAGAGAACAAGCACCTCCAACCTGAAGGGGCGGCCACGTAGCACATGACAGTGTCCACTGCACCCATAGATCCCCAACATCCTTTACGTGCAAACCACGGACTGATGCATGCTATTTTTGAAGACGCCTCTGCAAAGCCAGTGGAAACCTTTCCAGCTTCAGATGCCTGGATACTATGGTCCTCAAACTCCTTTCAGAATGGAACTCGGCAAAGCCAACAACAGCTTTGTTTATTCTGGGAAGACGGAAAGAAGTTGTCTCTGAACTTCTGCCAGCGATCGAAGGAACCGATGGTGTAGAACACTTCCACGGGCCATCTCCTTCCTGCCCATCATCTATCATCCCAACCCTCAACCTCTTTTCTGAGTGATGATTGCACCCTAAACACATAAAATTAATCACCAGTCGAGGCCAGCCAGGTGTCTCGCCTCCAGAAATGATCTCGCTGCAGCAAAAGAGCAGCTCGGATCGGAGAACGTCTCATAATTTCACAGAAAGAGCACTGGGGAGTCATATGGGAGCCCCTGACAGGTTTTGCAAAGTTCTGAGAACCAAAGAGCCCTCTCTGACATCATGCAAAGATCAGGGGACAGTTGTTGCAGGTAAAGAAAGGCCCTGTTTCAGGTAAAGGAGGCACACTTTGGCTCAAAGGGGCCCTAATTAAATCATCAGCTTCCGACCAAGGAGAATGCTTGTAGGGCAGAATCGAGTACCCACACAGAGTAGCTCCGTGCCTTCTAGAAACTTTATGGTGGCTTCGCAGAAGTCAGGCACCGGCTGGGGAGAAGCCCTCTGACTCCACACTTCGCAGCAGATGATTACATAATCCAATGAAGCCCAGATTTTGAAATTCCATATGACAAGCCCTGCTTAGCTCAACAGTGGCTGATAACGGCAGTCTCTTGTATCCTGTATGTATATTTTATTTTAACTATGCGGCCCTCTGGCAACGTCCTGTACATTTCAATCAATCAGAAACTCCATTTGCCAGCTCCGTGTGGGGTTCAGTGCTTGCGAGGATTTGGCAGAGAGAAAACAATCATGGAGATAGATATAAAAATGATTGTCTTAATCTAATCAGGTGGCATTTCCAATATCTAAATCCAGGAAGGAAGCGTAGTGTTGCAAGACACAGAATGTAAGATCCGCAAACACCAGGCAGGTTTTTTGGTTTTGGTTTTGGTTTTGGTTTTTTTGGTATTTTTTAAACCGGTGTGCTTGGCCTCCGTTTTAGATTAACGGCAAATCCTTATAACTTGCTTTAATTGAGAGATTAGCTATTGCTGTTAAGTTCCTTTTCAGGAACAATGCTGCCTACACGACGCCCCTTACTGAGAACATTCTCCCTTTCTATCGGAAACTATCCAAATGGTTGAGAATTAAGACAAACACTTTATAAAATAACACTCCCCAAAGACAGGTTGGCATGTTTGATTAAGAGAAGCCTCTGATAGAGTCTGTGAATAAAATAAAGCCATCCTAAGTGTCTCGGGGCTTTGCCTTGCATAAGTCTGCATTATAATTCCACTCCCCCGCCCCTTCTCTCCGGGAGCCCAATAAAAATGTTCTCACCACACTTGACGCAGAAGAGAAGGAAACTGAGTCTCAGTGAAATGACCTGGGTGTCTCTCTTCAATCTTCACCACCTTGTCTGCATAAAGTCCTACAGAAAAGCCAGACCTGCACACACAGTGGGATCTGGGAGGGCAGGCCAGTGTTGGCTGCCCATGACCTTGGTCCTTCTAAGGCAGGGTTCCCTGGGGGATGGGAGGGGGGAACACCTAGCCTCCTGGCTAGTTAGTATGCTAACAGCAAACAAAGTCCAAGAGGAACAGATACCTTGTAAACAGGTCAGGCTGTGGAATTGCGGCAACCAAGGCACCAGAGACAAACGGGAATTTGATCAAATAACCTGAAGGGAAGAAAGTTCATATTACAGATACTCATAGTTGAAAAGGTCCGACAAGTTGCCCTGTCGTCCTGGACCCACGCAGATGGCTCCTGGTGGCAGCTGCGTGATAAATCATGCCTGGTGAGGGTAGCAGCTCAGATTTATTTGACTGTATATAAATGTGGGATGGTAGCTCTCTGCTACGGGCCTCACTGAGGGCAGTAACCACGATACATTCATCAGAGGGAGGAAAAAAAAAAAACCATGAAATCCAATCAAATCCTTCCAAAATTCAGATTTATCCTAAATTCACAAATCAACATTCAGGGCGAAGAAAATCAATATTAGTGTTCGCAACGTGCCATGATACAGTTTGTCATTCGACAATGATCTCCAGCTTCAAGGAACCTGAATGGGAAAGTCCGTGTTCGTTCTCAGTTTGGGATGAACGAGCGTTAACGCCCTGGGGAGTCATTTTGGAGGGTGTTTGCTCCATCCCTTCCTGGAAATCCAAAGCTCCCCAGAGGATGATAAATGCACCCCAGTCCAATGTATTTGGGGTGTCACATCGAATTTTAATTTGCATATTCTCTCCGTGTTAAATGGAGAGGCATCAGCTTGAATAATGGTAGAATGCTATTTTTCAGCAGTTCATTCTGTCTCAATTACAGAACATCATGGAAGGCATTATTTTAAATATCTTTAAATGATTACCTTAAGAACCCTGGGTTGGGGAGCCTACTCTTTTCAAGCCTCAGTCATAAACATCTTAGAGCCAAGGATGCTTTCTGGCTGTCTTCTTTTTGCGTGCACGCACACACGCGCACACACACACACACACACACACGCACGCACCACTGTTTCCCTATCTGCCTGTTAATATTGTGGTG
>NC_081573.1:31165701-31170021 GCF_022355385.1 Mustela nigripes
ACAACTTCAAATACACAAGACAGGATTATGAACTATAGTCGCCGCACCGTACATTACATCCCCAGGACTTATTTATTTCATAACTGGAGGCTTATACCTTTCAATGACCTTCACCCATTTACCCATTTTGCCCATCCCTACCCCCTGCCTCTGACAACCTCCAATCTGTTCTCTGTATCTAGGAGTTTGGGTTTTGTTTTGTTTTCAGATTCTATAGGTAGGCGAGATCAAATGGCATTCATCTTTATCTGTCTGACTTATTTCATTTGCCATGATGCCTTTAAGGTCCATCATGCAAGCTGTTCTCAATGGCAAGTTTGCATTCTTCTTCGTGGCCAAGTAATATTCCACTACATATAAATTCCACATCTTCTTTATCCATTCATCCATCAGTGCACCCTTAGATCGTTCCTATGTCTTGGCTCTTGGCAATAATGCTGTAGTGAATGTGGGGGCACAGATAACTTGTGGAGAGTCAGTGTTTTCATTTCCCAAATAAAGAACCAGAAGTGGAACTGTGTTCTGTGTGCTTTCGAGTTTTGTAGCATGGGTAGGGACTAGCTTTATAAATTAAGACAAGGCAAAAGTTTGGGATGGGCTGTGGATTAATGGGCCTCTCATCCTGTTTGTATCTGACCTGGAGATCCCCCTTCTAAGAAGTCACCCATGACTACACTCACTGTTGGAGGAGGCAGCAGTGTTGGCTAAAGGGAAGCATGGGAGAAACCAGGAAAAAAAAGGAGAACCAATACATTTGGGAATATTATGCAGCCATTAAAATGAGAGACTAGATCTCTTAAGTGTTGATGTAGGAAAATCTAAAAGATAAATTGTTTGCTTTCAGAAGAGCCATGGTAGTGTGTATTTTGGAATTATTTTCAAGAGGACACACACGCACAATTATATTTGTATACATACACATATATAAATATACACATGTACATATATTACATGCTTATATGTGCATGGAAAGGTCTTAGCGGCCTGTATATGAGACTGATGAAATGGATTCTCACTGGTGAGGACTGGGAGTTTCAGAGGCCAGGAAACAGGTGTCATTTTATTGCAAAGTTTTGAATTTTTGGTGATTGCATTGTCTTAATTATGCCGCTCTAGATTATCTAAATGTTTTGTAATAAACAGATATCATTTACAATCTGAAAATGGTGTTTAAAATGTTACTGTCTGGAACCATAAATGACGTGCATGGCACAGATATGTAGAATAACAGCTTTATTGAGTTTATTTCACATGTCATAAAAGTCACCTGTTTCAAGTGTATAGCTGGGTGGTTTTTAACATTTTTTTAAAGATTTATTTATTTATTTGATAGAGAGAGAGAGAGAACGTGCACGTACCAGCAGGAGGGCCAGAGGAAGAGGGAGAGAGAGCATCTCAACCAGACTCCTCGCTGAGTGCAGAGCCCAAGGCAGGGCCTGATCTCACGACCCGGAGATCATGTCCCAAGTTGAAACCAAGAATTGGATGTTTAGCCGACTAAGCCACGCAGGTGCCCCAGTTTTTAACATTTTCAGCCTTGTGCAGTCGTCATGGCAGTCTGCTTAGAACATTTTCATCATCCCAGAAAGAAAGCTCAAACTCATCACAAATCCCTCCCTGTCATCCCCACCCTCACCCCAGTCCTGGGCAAATAAATACTCTTTTACTCCCTGTCCCCATAGATTTGCCGATACTGGACATTGCATATACATGAAATTGTATAATATCAGGTCATTTGTGTCTGGCTTCCTTTACTTCAACAGTGTCCATAAGGTTTATCAATGTCGTAGCAGGTGTCAATGCTTTGTTCCTTTTTTGGGGCTGAATAATATTCCATTGCACGTCTCTACCCCATTTTATTTTTCCATGCATCAGTCGATGGATATTTGGGTTGTTTTCACTATGGGGTTACTATGCATAATGAAGCAATGAACATACCACTTTGAGGATGGAATTGCTAGGTCACGGGGTCACTCTATGGTTGACATTTTCAGGAACCACCCAACTGTTTTCCGAAGTAGCTGCATCATTTTACCACCCGAATGCCAGCCCTTCCATGCCCCTGCCAACACATGTTAGTATCTTTTTAATAACGATGTGTTTTTAAATATCATATAAATAAAAATGGATGCATCCTTAAAAAAAAAAGTCAGAGGGAACCGCAATTCGATCAGGAATTCGCAATTCCCGACAGAGCTGAACGGGGAAGTTCACTTCTCACCATCGTGTCCATTGTGCCTCCCTCCCTAGAGGTAAACACAATTTTGTTCACATCCTTCTACTAACTTTCTGCCTTTTTCTTCATGTTGATATACATATCGATGATAAAAACATCCCTGTTTTTACATAAATGTAATTCATGCTACAAGAATTATGATTTTCCCTTTTCATCATACTGAGTCTTGGAATTATTAAACATATCACAATTATAAATCACCCACTTTTTTTTTTTAATGCCCTTTTACCTCGCTCTCAGAACATAGAGTCTAGATTTGTTCAAGGGTGACTGTTCAGCTTACTTTAGAGCATAGCAAGTTGCCTCAAAGCCTGCAACCCCTTTTATGAGCCTTGTCCTACCTCAGTTCCCATACGATTTTCTTCAAGTTTAACGATGCTCGTAGAGTCAAACCTATTGAGGGCAAACCATGACTCTGCCATGTACAAGTTCAATGGCCTTGAGTCTGGGCCTCGGTTTCCTCATTTGTTAAATGGAGATAACAGCAGCACTTACCCTTCTAGGTCTTTGTGAGGTTTCAATGGGGTCATAAAGGGAATAAGGCACTAAGGCACTCCACCGTGCCTGCTGTTCACGCTGTTAGCCATATACACGCAGTCTAGAAAACCAGCCAGCAGAAAAAAACCAGTTTTTCTTTAGTGTCATTCTCTCTGCTGTTAAGCTGTCTGGCCAGTAAATCAGTTCCATGTGTGTTCCTCGGGAGCTCCCAGCCCAGGGAATTAAGATCTCCGCCTTGGGGAGTTGGGTAGGGCCACACCCTTAAGCCTAACTCTCTTGATTGAAAGAAAATTGCAAAATGAATGGTAATCACGATAGTAGATCATTATGCATTGTATCCAAGCTGGGCTATCTCGAAGGATATTGATACAGCCACAGAAATGAGCTCAGGTCCAGAGGCCAAGCTCCTGAAAGAGCCAGACTGGGGGAGTGTGAATTGCCATCACAATTGAAAACATCACTGCCTGCATTTAGATCTTGCAAGTTCTGATGTGTGGCTGCCATTGCTGCTCTGGAGCAAAGGAGAAGGCTGATCCGTGAGCATTTGCTGATGAAAAAGATTGGCCCGTTGGTTCTCTGTTGACACTTCTCCTCTTTGGGATTTAACCCGACTCCACTTACTTTATTTTGGGCAGTTTTGTATATGGACGGTGATTATTGGGCCCTGTAAAAGCAATCAATAAATATTTGCTGAATTGTGTAGAATCAACTCGTCTCCTATTTACTCTTTAATTCCCAAAGCTAAGTGCTAGGCTCTTTGTCAACACTCATTGTATGTGCAAAAGAGTCTGGAACATTCAATGAGCCATTAGTTTGAAACTGGACCCGCCAACTTGCAAAATTATGGATCTGTTGGTCATTAATGGGCAAGAATTGGTTGAGAGCTATCAGCCATGATTATGGGGCTTGGTTGCAGAAGAGAGGAAGATGTATTCTCTGATCGATCCTGTCCTCTTCTGTGGCTGGTCTGAATGTCAGACCTTAGACATCTCTGAGAAGAAGAATCTTCCAGCAACCAGGATACTGGGCTTCTCCTGGCTCCTATTTTCTCAGGGAAGATTCTGCTTAGCTTGCCAGTGCCAATGCTGAGTATCCCATGAGGGGCTGTAAGTTCACACAATTTCTACGCTCTTCCATCCCTATTTCAAAACAGAAATACATTTTGTTTGTTATTGCCTGAATAGAAATTCACACTAATTTCCTTTGCTGGTTATCATACATTAAAAATCAAAAACCACTTACCTGTTGTTAAACAAACAAACAAAAAAGAGGCAAGAGGCAACTGTTCCATTGTTTATTTGCTGGAAGATAATCAGGCTGTCAGTTTCACAGACTAGTGAAGGCACACGTGTAAAGATGAGGGATGGAAGATACATTTTGTTTGTTATTGCCTGAATAGAAATTCACACTAATTTCCTTTGCTGGTTATCATACATTAAAAATCAAAAACCACTTACCTGTTGTTAAACAAACAAACAAAAAAGAGGCAAGAGGCAACTGTTCCATTGTTTATTTGCTGGAAGATAATCAGGCTGTCAGTTTCACAGACTAGTGAAGGCACACGTGTAAAGATGAGGGATGGAAGA